>NW_020442466.1:2401824-2411889 GCF_000699045.2 Agrilus planipennis
ACCTTTTTCCCCTCGCGAACCAAAAGAAAGGTCCGAAAAAATTTGACGAACCCCCTATGTAGTCGTTAATGACAGGTAAAAAAAAGCAAAAAAATTGGATAGAATATATATTGAAGAGTAATTGATTATATTAATCGTGAAACATTTAAATATAACATTAATAAGACTAAAATGATGGCTATAAACTGTGAAAACAAGATAAATTTAGCAAACTGGTTCTTATGTTTTACATTTGGAAAAACACTTAATGGGATATTTGTGGCTGTTTGATAGAACAAAGCAATTCAAAGTTAGGCTCAATATTTGACAATTTCAGTCTTAGATCAGGTTCTGCATTTAACGTTTCAGTACTATCATCTCGATTATCATGTCTCGTTTCTAAACGACTCGCTTTTAACCATCGATCCATAATAAAAATATGCTATAATAATAATTAAATTAATTATTATTAAATCATTTACACGAGAACTTGACAGTCACAGTATCACTATCACTCAAGCTTTAAAAGTGCTAAGCCTATATATTGACGAAAATATTGAAATTTATTACATTATCTATAGATTTCTTAACAAACAGGCAGCGAACAATCTGTTTTACAGTAGGTGTGTTTAATTTTTGTGTTTTTGTTTTGTTTTTTTTTTTGCTTTTGATTGTAATGGCGTTTTAAAAAATCCGCCAATATTATTTTCGCGAACCCCCTCTGCAAACACTGCGAACCACTTGTGCCCACAAAAGTCAAAATAATTTGAAACTTTTTACAGGGGTGTTTTCGAATGGTGTACATTCGATTTCTGTTTGATTCAAACCTATTTAGTTAATTAACCAGTAGGAATAATAAGTGGGAATTACAATATTCTGTTTGAAGTTTCATTAAAATGAAGACTGAATTTTAGAGTTTAATGCACTTATTGTGAAGATTTTGGAGAAAATAAAGCTCCTGTAGACTTTAATACAGCTACCTACCGCTAATAATTCTCATGCCCCTGATTTCGTTATTGCTGATGAAGTTATATCAAAATGAGAAAACTTTCAACTTATTCTTTTTGATTTTTTACTTGTCTGACTTTATAGTTCATGTACTTTTTTTTAATTTTTTTTAGCCTCAATAAGAAATCCAGATTTTGATATCAATTTAACATTTTTAGCGGTTACGCACTTCTTGGACCATATAATACAAAATCAGCAAATCCAAATAATTATTCAGGTTCAATTTTTTAAAATGCTGAAATAAATGTTTGAGCAATTAAGACCAAGTTTCAAGTAACCCTGACCGCAAACAAAAATGTTCCATACAAACATTGTCATCTGTTTCATACCCTTAGGGGTTAAATTTCAAAATATCCTTCCTCATTCCTTGTATACATCATAAAGAAAACCTTTGTACAAAATTTCAGCTACCTGGGTTCAAGGACTTAGCCAGGGCGTAAATTAGTGAATAAGTCAGGATACGTATATAAATATAGGGTTGTTCGGAAAGTCATTTCGTATACAGACCACTTCGAATTATTTTATTTGTTTATTATACGAAAACTGTCTTTCATTTCCACAAAAAAAAACGAAATGACTTTCCGAACAACCCTATAGATTACTACATTCCGAACATAAGTACAATGAGTAAGAGACTAATAGAACACGGGAAAACTTTGACTTTTAACCTTGACATTTACAAAAAAACACAGTACAAAATCATTATTTCCACCATAGCTTTCATTATTACACGTTTTGTTTTTCTGTCCTTAAATCAGTTGTTCTTCACGTTTTTCTTTAGTCCTTCCTATGTCATTGGCTTGTTAATTATGTGCATTTCGCTTTAATTACAGCAACGAGACTCACCATGAAAGGCAAAAGGATTTCTGTAGTACCACTTGGAGTACCATTTTGATTAGAAAAGGCAAAATCAATTCTCATCTACGCCGACAGGTGTGGAAGATGTTAATTTTTTTTTTAAGAGTATCGACAACACTGTTTGCCGTAAAACAGGCAAACGCGAAAGGCAATCTTCAGCGGAGATCTTGATTATCGGAATTTAACCATTAACGATGGCATGTGAGAGAGAGGGGAATTAATTAACCATTGAAATTGCACTATAAAGTGCATAAGTATGCAAAGGAGCTAGGTGAAGTAGCAAATACCTTCCCATCGAAGACTACATCTTTCCGTACTTACGCAGTAAACTTTTTTATTGTTACTCAAGTTGCTCCTCAAATTCAACGATAATCGCATGAAGTTTTATACATTAGTGCTACGCAGATTTGTGTTATCGTTATCAATTTCACTTAAGGCTGCCTTTTGATTGTTTCGGTTAAAAGGAAACCTTTAAAGTAGATACTTACATGCACTTTACATGGTCTTGTGGATGTCATATGAGAATTTTTAATTAATAATTATTAAAAAGAGAGGAATAAAAATTGGTGTTGACATTCTAATGAAAAAATAGTAAAGAAACACCTATTTTAGCGGTTTTGGAAAACTAATCTATGAGAGATAAAATAGTTGAATTGTTGTGCTAGAGTTTTAAATATTAAAAATCCAGATTTGAACACTCAATTTGATAGCACACGAATTAATTTAAAACATTTTATATATAACAAGGCCTTGAGAAAAACTTTCACCTGTTGCGAAACGTTATTGTGTGGTTTTACAATAAATAAAAGCCTTATTCACCCTTATAAGCAGTGAGTTTTGTATATAACAATGTTATTTAAACTCTCTAGGGGGCAAATTTTGTGAAACATTATTTATCCAGTGAAAAATCGAAAATGAAGAAACACAATGGAGCAGTTTCACCAAAATAGATCGAAACAATTGTCGTGCACAATAAATATTTTTGGTGAAACTCGCTCCGTAGTATTCCTTCTTCTTCAATATTTTATTGAATAATAAAATTTAATTACTTTAATTTTTGATAAAAGTGTTATAAATCCACAAAAATTGGTGAATATTGCTACCACCAGTAAGGATGCATACATCCAATCGTCTCCTATCATCAACATAAAAACATATTTTAAGCATGTTTGGTACTTGGTCATGTCACTGTACTTTGATTTTGGCTACATTAACAATTTTAAAAATATGAAACTTGGTTTTATCGAAAAACATTTATCGCGGTTTTCCAAAAATCATCAAAAAGCAGTGGAATTGCAACGAAGATGTTGTTCTTTTGTAGAATACGGTACAAATAATAACTTTTAGAAACATAAAAGACTATTTGGTATTTTATCATCCAAATTTAAGACACTCTTAATTGTCATGCATTATGATAATTTGCAGTTCCGAAAGGCGCACTTCTTTACTCCCAATGACCGACTTTTAATTATCACCATAATGTCTAGATGTAAAGCTTCGTATGTAGGTACCTGCACTGGCTCGATGGAAGGCTTCCATTTAGTCTGGTCAGACAGAGTGCTTTTAAAAAATGCGTTCAAATGCTATTATATTTATGGTCGGCGACTCAGCTGAAATGGCTAGATAATTGCAACGCGTTGCCTTTAAAGAAGAAAAATCGCCTCGAGTAGAAAAGTGCTTTTTATGGCGGTTTAAATGGCTCAATTTTACTATCTTGCGTTAGTTTCTTTTACAGCTGCTGTAATTAATAAAAATAAACACGAACTGCTGCCGATCGTTTGTACTACATTTTGATAAAAAGGCTACAAAATGATCAAATCGGGTTATGTGAAAATCAACTAAAAGAAACACTGCTACGTCAGAAAACCGTAAATACGTTTAAAACCTCAAACGCGTTAAAATGCCCACTGAATTACCTTCAATTTACTAGGTAGTGTCTTTCACTTGATGACTTCGTCTTCAGCAGGTGTACCTTTCGTTTGATACCACTCATGGGATACTTATACGATATGGACATAGCTTCCAACATAACGTACATTATACAGGTAAGGCTACAGACGGCGCCGACCCCATTACGCGGGTCGTGGATCGGAAATCCATGCGCCAGCTAATAGGTTGAGCATAGACAGTAAACGCCACGCGTGGATTGTCGCTCCACGCGCCGTGTAACATGGCCTTAAAAACGATCTTCCGAAAGTATGGGGTGTACCACCCACGCATCACGTAGGTATTGCATTACATTACATGTCATAACATATGGGTCCCATTTATGAACCGCTGACAAATTCGATGATGAACAGATTCCTTTTTCTATGCATTGGTGAATTAAATTTTTGAATTAACTTTACCCACTACATATAAGAGAACGTACTCATACTACGTAACCCGTCAGGAGGAAGGGGGTCTTCAAAAATACCACGCTTGGAGACAGGGGAGGAGGGGGGTTAGGTTTTCGTCAAGTTTTCAATATTCTCTATAGGGAATTTGCACGCTTTTCCATAGAAAAATTTAAAATATCTCTTTTTTGTATGTTTTTGTATAATCGCTAATTTTCTATGGAAATTAAATGTACATATACGAGGGTGGATTGATNTAGACTAATTTAAACTGTTTTGATTTGAAATTGAAAAACCAATTTAGGCTTACTCAAGAATAGTTTAGGGCAACTCAGTTTGAAGTAACTAAGCCAAATCCTATCGGCCTTTGACCTAGGCAAAACTAGTTTACCCCGAAAGCGGGTTTGGCCGGTAACAGATGCACTTGTAATAGATGTAGATGAAGCAGTGCAGTGCTTTTACGTAGTTTGCCACAAATTCTCTCAAATCGGGGTGCAAGTTTTCTACATCACAGATACAATTTCGCTTGACTGCAATCGAAGTAGACGCCGCAGGAACATGCTCTACCTCTACGAAACTTGCGGCAAATACCTCCAGTCTAGCCTGGAGGCAAAAGCAGCACCCAGCACCTTTCGAAGCTTTCCAGTTTGAAACAACATTTGCGATATAATGTAGGCAATTACGGCGAGGAAGTTAACTCGAAGACAAACTTTTGTATTTTGCTAGCACGTTACTGCTGTGGCCAAAGTTTCACGTGCATGACGTGCTGTTAGTGCCTTAGCATTACTTGGAGAAATCCGCAATAGGTATAATACATACCTTTAGTAACTTCTACCGAAGTTGGCGAATCTTTGCCTAAGAAAACGACCAGAAATTGCATATCAGAACGAATACCAGTAGATAGGAAATATATTAATTTTAGACGTGTCGTAGAGGGTTGCTTTCGGAATATCAGAAAGAAAACTAATTAGATATAAGCTGAACATTGCTAACTGTTATTACAAGATAGTATTTTTTACATAACAAGTGGATTAAACTATGTGATAGATGGTGGATAGGGAACAAGTTTGGATGCCGAAAGCAAACATAAGGGGTGTGTCCCGAAATATAACCCATCATACTGACCAGTGCTGAAGACGTCAAGAATTGACACCATACTGTTGATTATATAGTGTTTGTGCTCGTCTACAACAATTTTGCTCCAAAAGTTATTAAAGTTTCTTAAAATAAAAAATTCCGCAAAGTCTGATGGACACACGCCCATTTGCTATACTACTACGTCACACTTGCCTCACCAGTACAATATGGTGGCATACCAGTACAATATGGCGTCGATTAATGATGTCATTAGCACTGACCATATGCTATATTTCGGAATACACACAAGATTTTATGTATACTAAACGCTAACGAAAATTTTGTGTTTCATTTCCCTATCAGCTGATGAAGGTGAACAATCTGTCCATATTATCCAGTTGTTCAGTATTTCTAGAAAATCCTTTTCAGATTCCTTTAAGAGTTGTGATAATTAATAGTAATAGTAAACGGGGATGAAGATTAAGGAGGAAGAGAAAGATGATACGGACAAGATGACAGTAGCAGTTTCGGGGAGTGAAGGTAGACCAATTTTTTTCAGAATTTGGATATTTCTGATGAACCGAGGATAGTTGAGTGCGGAACGAAGAAGTGCCTTGAAGATTTTATACCTCAAAAATAATCGTTGAACTCTCCCAAGCTGTGAAATTCATAATTTCCCGAGATAAAAATGTTTAGTTTCTCAGAGTCTCTGAAAGCGAAACTCGAGTCTCCGTCTCTCATCGAATCTCTCTGGTGTTGCTGAGAGAGACTATCGAGAGACTGTCAAAAAAACTGTTTAGCGTCTCTGAACGAGAGACTCGAGTCGCTCATACAGAGATCCTCATTTAGCGTCTCTGAACGAGAGACTCGAGTCGCTCATAGAAAGATTCTGATTTCGTATCCAGTCTGAACTAAAGACTCGAATCTCTGAACGACATTTTCTAAGTTCAACATATTTCAGAGATCCCAGTGTTTCTACGAGAGACTCGAGTCTCTCAATTTTTCAGTTTTATTCATTCACTCTCTCTGTGAGAGACTAGAATCTCTGAATTAACAATTTTATTGTTCGAGTCTCTTATACAGAGACTGTGAAAGATCCATAAAAACACCTAGGCAATAACTGAGAACCTGTGAAAGACTGTAAGAGACGCTGAAAGACTCTGAGAGACTGGAGAGAAACTAAAAATTTTTGTCTAGGGTTGGAGACCAAATCAGCAAGTTATATGCCAAAATAAACATCATAAAAAATATTAAAAATTCCAATCCGATTAAATGATATTTAGATAAATAAAATCTAACTGAGCATAGGTTTAGTAAAAATTTAGGATGACAATCTATCAAAAATTTAAAGATTTCAGTTCGGTGGAAATCCCACTCGAGGATATATGTATTTATACGTTTCTACGTATATGTTACGCTAGTACCTACTGAAATTGAAACGTATATCGTATAATAGTCAGCTAGCCATAAAGCTTGAGACTTTGTGGTTTCCTTCTAAGTTTTTGCAATCGTTTCGAGCACTGCGGTCGACTATTCGGTTTACCGACGTCGCGTCGTCCTCGTCGAGGACGCCGCCGTCGTGGTCGCATCCGATCTCGTCGGTCGTCGAAAGAACCCGGTTCGTATATTCAATTTTATTGCGACCTGATGTAATAAATTATATCTTTCTCGAACTGCAGCAGCGCGAATACATTCGTATATATATAAGAAAGAAGTGGTCAGACGGCAAACTGTGTTACAGCAACATCCCGTCCTCGACCGACACATTGTGTCCATTTAGACGCGGGGTTTGTTTTTCAAACCCGCCGATCAAACCGTGCGACTAAATATACGAAAACGTGGCAAAAAAACTAGAAATCGAACAACGATCGAACTCAATCGGCTACTTACATATATCAAGAGTGAGCTTTCATGAATACTATCTGGTCTGTAACAATCACATATTTATACTACGCCGTGGCGCATTGAGAAAATAAAATACTACAAATTAAATAAATTAATTACTATTTATGTTTCAACTAGTATGACCCGTCAAAATTTTGACAGATTGTTTCCTTATCGATGATTATGAACTTAAAGCTGGCTTTCCTTTGTGGCGAATAGCGCCACCGTATTTAATATAAAAACATATATTTGGGTAAACTTTATATTACACCATTTTAGGAAATACCACGAATGGCGCGGTAAACGCCATCTGTAGAACGATGGTACATTTTAGGATTACGTATGCTCCAACAAGGTCCATTTAAATATATGGATTTCTACTTGCTGAAACGAATCCCGGCGTAGCTAATCTCAATGTGATAGGCACGTTACCATAATCGAATAAAATAATTCGAAGTGGTCTGTATTCTGTCGAAACTGCCATACGCGGATCGCGATTTCGATCTTTTTGGATCTCATCAGCGCGTCGCAGACCGCTCCGACAAAACAGACCAACTTTTACCTGCTGTCTTAACAGTGCGTTTTAGAAAATACCACAAATGGCACGGTAAACGCCATCTGTAGTACGATGCTACATTTTATGATTACGTATGCTCCAACAAGGTCCACTTCGATTTATTTTATTTTATATTACACCCTTTTGTAAATATTTCAAATACCTGAATTCTTTTCCTCCTACTTCATGTTTCTTTTGAAGACTTCTTTTTTCATAATTTAGACAGTTCAATCCGAATTTTTCTCTCTTCAAGTTGTAATTCTTTCGTTCTTCAAGCTGTTTAAATAGATTGTTATTGTTGTTATCATTATTTCGTGATCTAGTTTTATTTTCTAACTCTGAATACTGAACAGGAGAGCCTTACTCAGATTTTTTTTTATAATATTGTAGAGGTCGTTTTGTAGAAAATACTAGACTAGTTTGTAATAAGGTTGACTAAAGGTAAGCGTTAATTTAACTACTTATAAAATTATAGGAGATATTGTACATATCTACAAGTATTCTGACAATCTCCTTGTAGTATAAAGAAGAATCAAGACTAGCAGCAAATATCCAGAAGATAGCGATACATTGCTTCTAGGTACATTAACTTGGTCTTTAGGGGTTTCTTGTGTGTGGTTAGTAATTTATCCAGTCAGCCTATGGCGCAATTATATGAACTATAAAATCAAGATGGTAATCCGCGTGTTGCGGCTAGTGGTTTCAGCAAATTTCTGGACAATAACTTGAATGTTCTTATTAATTGGTTTTACGTATCTATGACGTATATAAGCTGCATCATGATTTAGTTAGACATGTTGAAATAAGTATCTTATTAAGGCTCTGTCTGACGCTTGAAATACATCAGTAGCAGTAAATATTCCCCAGATGGCGATGCAATACCTCTACTTGCACATTACTTAACGTAAAATTTTGCAATACATACTTTTTAACGTTGTAGTAGAGAGGCAAATAGTATGTAGGAATAAGTGTAACTATACAATTGTCTTCATTTTCTCTATAAGTTGTTTCTGTCTCTATATTTGCTACCATTTAGGTATAATGAAAACTTCAACATTGGTGAAATTCACTTAAAACAACTAATCAGTTATTACTGTATGGTCCATTTTTGACATTTAATGGGGGTGATATTATTAATGAAAATTCATATTTATTTATAATTTTTCCACTACAAATTACCTCAATTAAAGGAAAATTGCTGCTGTTGTCACACCCTCACCGGGAACCGAACCCGGGACCTTCGGCTTTACGCACCAATGCTCCCGATTCCCGGCGAGGGTGTGACAACAGTAACAATTTTCCATTAATTGAGGTAATTTGTAGTGGGAAAATTAAAAATTAATATGAATTTTCATTAATCAGTTATTTTCCAAAAGTTGGATATAGGATAGGTATAGTCGAAAGTTTTAGGTTAAACGTGAACTTTCACTTGAGTTCAGGGTGCGCAGTGGCAAATGTTTGTTATCAGCAGCACACAAACTTACTAAACGTCGAGTAGAGAGTAGAGCAGATCAATAAATGGATATCCTTCTCTATCTATCAAAATTGAAGTTGAAATCGCAGAAACACATGACAGAAAACTAATTGTTTTTTGAGGCAATTGTTGTTGCTTTATTCACATTTTCTGTTTTAATACTTGTACTGATGTGACTTTTGAGTAAATGTGCCAGTTGGTGGAAAATGTGTTCGATTTCGACCGAATGTGAAGGATAATAGTCTCATGAGCAGTGGTGATCGTAGCAGACTGCAGCAACTGCATTCCGTTTGCGCCAATTCTGTCGTAGAAATAAGTTCCAAGTCGGTCTAAATGGTGTAGTAAATATTGCGAAAGTGGCATCTTAAACACTTGTAAGCAGTGCGCACCGTAATTCGTTGTAAATACTCCTTTTTGCCGCTCGCAAATGAGACGCACACACTCTGTATCAGGAAATGGCCGCGTGTAACTATGCATACGAGAATATATACTGTCCGGCTAATAAAATCCAGGCTGCGTTTTCGCTTACCTCCAAAACGGGTGGAAATGAGAATTTATTTCGAGCTCCTGAAACGGAATTGTCCGTTCGTTCAGTTTCTCGTTAACCGACATAATATTAACGGAGGTAGGTTAAGGTTGCCTCCCCGTATTACGCTCTCTTACGAGAAACGTCGGGCCTCAACGGCGACGACGCGCACGTCGTCGCCCAGCCTAAAGCTCAGCAGTTAACCGATACACGCACAACACTGTGCGCGATCGTTAACACACACGTTAATGATCCTTCCGCAGGTTCACCTACGGAAACCTTGTTACGACTTTTACTTCCTCTAAATGATCAAGTTTGGTCATCTTCCCAGCAACATCGGCGACGTCGAAACGCCGCCGCGTACCGG
>NW_020442466.1:2416444-2456533 GCF_000699045.2 Agrilus planipennis
CGTGCTGTCAAACCTACACTAGCAAGGAGATCGGGCTGAAACTATAGCTACAAGCTATCCAAGGATGGTACTATAGAATGTCACCTCAAGGTAGGCCTAGTGGCGTCATCTCTTGGTTAGGCCGGAAACTTATCAATCCACCCTCGTAATTTAGCGACATTGATATTGGATTTAGTTTAAAATGACAACTTTAGGAGTAATTTAAGTTAACAAATGGGCATTGATTAATATTCTCGATTATTCACAATCTACCTGCACAAAACAAATATGAAATAATAAATAGTAATTACGTAAGTGTTATTTAGTCCATTAAATAATGCTGCATTTGCGTTATTAGATCGATCGTGGAAATGTAATTTCCAATTACCAATACACCGCACCGATGCAGGTGATTTGTTAATAAATAACAAAGGGATGATCTGTTAATATAAACATTAATTACTACCTATTATGGGGTCATTGGCTACTGTTCAACGCCAATTCTCTCGTTACCGTGTAAGTTATTGAGGATTTCATAATTATAATTAACGTTCAGATTTGTTACAGTAAAAATAGTTATAATTCTATATTCAAATGGTTACGATTGGAATAACCAGCGAATTTTCAAATATTATACATATATAAAAGAAATTATGACTGCTGAGAGCACAGGGCAAAGTAGTGTTACGTAGTTAGTATCAGCAGTTTCTTATGCTATAGTGTACGATGTGTTGCATACCTATTTACAAACAATTCCTTTAAATTTTAATCATTGATTTACTATACATCTATTAAAAAACCATAATGGCCGACATTAGTGACAATGCGACAACAATTTAAAAGGAATGATGGCTGACAACTGCAACAATTAGAAAAGAATGATGGCCGACACTACGTCATAGTAGAGCAAAAAAAATGGCCGGGGACAGGGGGGAAGAACTAGTTAAAACAACAAATATCTTTCGATGGCGCACTTACATTTTAATCATGGAGTTCCTTTATTCCATAACCCTGACAAAATTGTACATATGTGTAGGTACTCATGATTTTATTATCGAGTTCATAATTGATTTTATCTCTTACACCTCAGCTCAAATGATACCATTAATAGAAATTTAAGAACCATTAAAATGATGAAACAATAATCGTTATTAAAGTAAAAGAAAATTTATACTTTTTTGTCAGCAGGCGATTTTTATGAAGAACGATTACTAGCGATGTTTTACTCGGATCTTGAAAGCTTCCATTAGTTTCAATCTCCTAATAAAACGCCTGTTGAAATTTAATTAAAATTTCATTTTAATTAAGTTTATCGTATGAATTTACTACTCTAATGATGTCAAAATGTAGCACAAAGTGATTAGAAAGAAGCATTTTCCAGATGAAGAAATATTATGAGCTGCGTTTAAATTAATGGAGCATTGCTTCTAAAGCTCCTACACAGCCAGTTTAATTTAAAAACTCTTTCCATTGTATAATAAATTTACTGAACTTCTCAATAATGAATCTGAAAGAGCTTTGAACTGAGCACTTACACTCGTTTTATTTCTGACGTGGATTCTGAGCTAATTACGAAAACTAATTTATTTCGCGATCAGAAGCAGCATAGTTTTAAATCAAAGATTTTCTTTGTTTATTTATACAATTTGCAATCAGTAAGTAACTTTCCATTCAATGTAATCTACAACACAAAAAATTTATTGTCAACACCAACCGTTCTGAGTTAAATAAAAACCCCTTTTGTTCCCGGGAAAATTCCAAACTAATTACCTATGATTTCGTGCTTTCTTCTGGAGATTCACTATTTTGGAGATGTTTATCTATACTGACAACAAATAAAGTAAAGGATGTGATTACGATTTCTTACTAAGGGTTTCCATAGCAATATTAAGGTAGGTGAGCTAGTTTATTTTTTAAAAAAAGTTCTCCGTCGGAGATTGGCAATAGATTATTTTGTTTTCAAAAAGTGCGTCCTTTTTAATCTATACATCGAAAACGCGATCAACATCATTAAAGACAGCACAACTGTAGGGATAGATGAAGACTGGTATGCAAGGGAGAGAAAAAAAAGTAGGAAATGAGCGAATATGAAGATAGGGAACGAAAGATTAAAAGAAGTGGCTAGTTTTAGGTATCTAATAGGAAGTCAGATAAGTCAGGACGGAAGGACTAGTAGGGATATAAAGCAGAGGATAGCGCAGGATCTAGTCGCCTTCAATAAAAAGAAGTCACTTCTATGCTCGCGAAAGATTAATTTAGAAATTCGAAAAAGATTGTTAAAGGTGTATGTTTGGAGCGCGGCGCTATACGGGTGGTGTTACAGGCGAATGATGAGGATACCGTGGATAGAGAAGGTTAGAAATGAAGAGGTATTAGATAGAAGTACTGACACAGTTCGTGAGGCTTGAGCGACGGAGCTGGCAGGCAAACACTATTTTCTTTACCTACGTTTGTATCTTTCTCAAGCTTAAATCTACAATTTTTTTGCTCAAACACTACTATAGTAATTGTTCGCTTCTTAATTTACCATCGTTAAACATATTTGGAATAAAGGAAAGGAAAAGGTTAGAAGCGTTCGAAATGTGGTGTTACAGGCAAATGATGAGGGTACCGTGGATAGAGAAGGTTAGAAGTATTAGAAAGAGTAGGAGAACAGAGGGCGCTATGGAAGTCAATAAGAAATGGGTGAGATAGGTTGGTAAGACACCTTGTCAGACATGAAGATCTACTCAGAGACATATTAGAGGCAGAAGCAGGAGTTAAGAGTAGTAGAGGTAGACCTGGATAAGATTACTGTTAGCAAATAGTTAAGGATGTGGGATGTTCTAGTTTTAGAAAAATTCGAAGATTTGTTCAGGATAAGAAGTAGTGGAGGTGCCTGTCTTAGGGCTGACGACCTTCTGATGATGAAGAAGTGCATCAAAACTATCAATTACAATTACTACTGAATCGATTGGTCGACTATAAAGGGCTTAAAAGGCACATTAGCTAGATGAATGACCAAATCACACATGTTTACTTTCTGATGCAAATTAAACCACTCTTGAGAAAATACACGTTCAGTAATAAAATTATATTAAACTTCATTCACAAAATAAAAAATATTTGTAAGTACTTAACGATTCTCTTGTAGAAAAATTGGCAACATTCTTGAAGGAAAGTTTTGCTTGGTACAGTATAGATTTGTCGTGGATTTATAATAGTATTAAAATGGCATTTGCAAAGAATTTATCGCCGTAAGATGTACATAGTTGGTTGTTTTTCGAATGCATTGTAATAATTCGGTAGCCAAAATGGGACAATGGCCTTTAATGGTCAGAGCCAATTAAGAAATGGCACTTAAATCGATGCAATTAACGGACGTACTTTTTACTGCTGGCGTTCGTTTGTTCACCTCGGACGTGTTCAGGTTTTGAAACAATTTTGGGCATCTGAACGAATGGCGCTTTTTCTCGTTCGAAAACCTCCCGGATGCCATCCTTGGGCTTATTACGGCAAAAGAAGTGGAAGAATTGAACTCGCAACGTGTCGCAAAAAACGCACACGGCTACTTTCAGAAGGAGCTTCGCTTGCTGAATGCGCCGAACTCAACGACCAAAGGGTCACAATCACTCCAAACAAAACGGTACTTTGGAAGCGAAAATGATCACCTGAAAAACTTCACCTTTTAATGCTTATAACAACTCGAAGAATTTCAACTAAACACTGCTTGTGTTTCAAACAGAAATCTTAGTTTTTACGCTTCTGCAGTCACATTGTAAAAACTGAGTCTTTACAATTTCGTCATGTCCCAACTTCTACAGTTCATTCGACGGACGTGTTGAATATTCTGTAACACTTTTATAATATTGTAAAGAATTAAGAGCTATAGAATTATCAATTTTATTGATTATTTATTTGTTAATAATCCAAATATTGAAGATTTTACAATACAATTTATTAAATCAGTAATAAATACCATAATAGCAGTATTAGCATCTAGCAAGGAGGAGTTTGAGAAAACTTTAAATAAAACGGAAACGGTATAGACAAAACAGTACTTTACGAAAATAAATCAAAGTAAAACGAAAATACTGGTATGAAAGGGAAGAAAAAATTGGGAAAGCGCGAATATAAAGATAGGAGACGAAAACTTAGAAGAAGTAGCCGATTTTAGGTATCTAGGAAGTCAGATAAAGTCAGGACGGAAGGAGTACTTAGTAGGGATATAAAGCAGAGGATAACGCAGGGTCGAGTCGCTTTCAATAAAAATAAGTCACTTCTATGCTCGCGAACGATAGATTCAGAAATTTGAAAAAGGTTGTTAAATGTGTATGTTTGGAGCACGGTGTTGTACGAGTGCGAAACATGAACAGTGGGTGCGGCGGAAAAGAAATGGTTAGAAGCATTCGAAATGGGGTGTTACAGGCGAATGATGAGGATACCGTGGTTAGAAATGAAGAGGTATTACTATGGAAGTCAATAAGGAATAGGCGAGACATATTAGAGGCAGAAACGGAAGTTAGGAAGGGTAGAGGTAGACCTACATTAGATTAGAGTTAGCAAATAGTTAAGGATATGGGTTGTTCTAGTTGTAGGGAAATGCGAAGATCAGCTCAGGAAATAGTGGAGGTGCGTGTCCAAAGTATCTTAGGACTGCCAACCTTGATGATGAAGAAGATGATGAATAAAAACTGGAGCACCAACTGATAAATCCACAATAAATACATTTAATCCATTCGCGGCACTTAAAAAAAACTAATGAAAATCCTAATTTAAAAAGAAACGATAATATTAACGTGCTCACTTTTGTCACCTTTTCATCATCATAGAGTCCTTAGTCCTAAGACTGGTTGAGCACGCACTTCGCATTTCCATAAATCTAAAATAGACCTACCTCTACTCCTCATAAATTCTGTTTTAGCTTCTAATATGTTCCCAACCAGGCGTTCGACTTCCACAGTACCCTAATAATTATTAATTTTTAGCCTTGTTTGTTCACAGTATTCTAATCATTCACGTGTAACAGTAACAGTAACACCTACATTTCAAACCCTTCTAACTTGTTGTTTTTCACTGCGTTCACCGTCCACGTTTCGCATCCCTACAGACTTTCCTCGATTTAACTGAATTATTATTCAATGTATGTGAACGATTTTCCACTTTCATCTTTAGTGTATTTACTAGAAATATTGTATTATTTGTCAAAGGCATCAAGTGAATTTGCATACGTCTTCGTCAATTCCTGTAAATGTATGTTCGTTTAGGTAGAGTTCGAGCGACTGCTGTTGCTGCAGTAATCTGCACTCTCTTCTGTATAATAAGGCACTCACGATGAAGACGGCAATTATTCAAAGAAGCTCCTCTCTCTCGAGTCCCGGATTTAAACCATCAAACACCTCGAAGCTTTGTCATCGGCTTCTGATATAATCCTCCCTTGTTCACGCTTCGGGTTGTTTTGTTATTTTTCCCAACTGTTCCCGCAACGAATGCTCGGGAAAAGAAATTTGAGACGTACGTACCCCACGTTTTGCTTCAAAATAAACTCAATTCAGAAAAGCAATGTCCTACACGTCGTCGGTTAGAAGAAAATAACGATCGAAATTAACAAAGGCCATTGAATACAATTTAAATTACAATTCCGTGGGCGTATTTCGAGTTGAGGGAAACTCTACAAAATCAAGAACCAGAAATTTTATTCATTGTTTTTCGTACACTTGATTTCTTATCATTATTGTAAATATCGTCTTTCCTCGAACAAAGAAACATCAGTGTGATTCACACGTTTAGTCCATAGCTTTGCAATCGGGAGCATACTGATGGTTCCATTCTGCGGTCTCGGCTGCTTTAGTCACAATTTTTTCTCTATTTCTCTCGTTTCATTCTCCCCTGTCCTCCAACGTAATCCGGAAGGATTGACAACCCATCAGCATTACCTGCTTGTAGGAATGAAGCATCATAAGACTTTTTGAACATGTTAAATAAAATGGATCTAATTTGCTCCAAATAGACGAGTTAGGTTGGTAGCACACGTTCTCAGGCATGAAGGTCTAGTCAGAGACATATTAGAGGCAGAAACACGAGTTAAGAGGAGTAGAAGTAGACCTAGATTAGATTACTTACTTCGCAAATACTTAAGGATGTGGGATGTTCTAGTTTTAGGAAAATGTGAAGATTACCTCAGGATAGGAAGGAGTGAAGGTGCCTGTCCAACCAGTCTTAGGACTGACGACCTTCGGATGATGAAATAGTGCAGTCACAACTACTACTGAATCGATTGGTCGACTTTAAAAGGGCCTAAAAAGCACTTTAGATTGACTTAGTTACACATGTTTACTTGCAGATACAGTAAATGTTTAAAGTAGAAAAAGGAGACTGTGGTAAATAATAATTAATTAAAAATTGAAAAGAAGACTCGCCCCTATTTACCATTACCATTACCATTTTTTTTTTGAATCTGAGTCTCGCGTTGATAATGCCCACGCATGAAGTGGGTGAAACAATTATTATTTTTTGTTTTTCCTTTTCCTAAAAAAGAAAAACAAAAGTTATTGGAAATATAATAATTATGAAAATAAAGTGTGCAAAATCTCAAATTATCAGATATCACATGACGGTGATAACTAAAACTAATACATTTTATAGTTTATTTTTAAAATTTTACGTAGGTGCCTATCTGATTTGAATAACATATAAATATCTCTCGGTAACCGAAATCGATGTCAAAGGTGTACGTGTACCACTTTTCGGTTATCCTTTCTCAAGATATCTCGTCTTCCGGATTTCCTTGCATGAACATATCTCGTCCGATATTCGTCTAGACCGGATATATTGGTTGCGTCGCTACATCACTGACGACTGACGGCGGAGGCACGGCGCCGGCGGTAGAAATAACGACTTCGTTCGTTGCTTCTTCCTACGACCCCTTTGATCAGACTCTTACCTATCTAGGATTGCACGGCGGGACTCGTGATCAAGTTTAGCATAATGGCTGAACTTTGATTCTGAGACGATCTCTGCCGTCGAGCGGTTGCCTTCTTCTTCTTCCTTTCCGTTCTGCTGCAATCGCGGTCGGCGACGCTACTGGGGAGCACAGGATGCCGAAGATTTCTCCTTTATATCAAACGAATTCCCATATGGCGGATGCGATCCTTTGAGGTTTTTGTGAATCTTTTTCTTGAGAAACCGTGTAATAGACGACAGCAAAGGAATGGATATTAGTTCGCAAATTGTTTCGAAAAAAGAATTTTTTCTACAGACTCGAAATTTCGATTGAATTAAAATGGGAATAGGTTCAGTTGAACTTCTGTGATAAAAAGATTCTTTGATATCGTAGAAAATTATTGTACAAATCACTAATATTTTTAACAATTCCTTTCTTAGAGATGAAATCTGATGATGCGCTGTCTTTTTTTTTTTAGTTGGAGTTTCGCGACGTGCTACAGCTATTTCGACGGATCCTTTTTATCTCCGAAATCCTTTATGAATTATGGATATCTCACTTCTCGCTTCCTTAATATGAGGTTATTTCCTCAAAGCTTTCGCAAAGGTGTGTAGAAGGTGTTATCAGGCTTAATATACGTTCAGTATTATGAGTTTTTGCACTTTTTATTTTCTGTGTGAACTATTGTCTTACAAAGATTACAGTTATCCTGAGATAGAGAGCTACTTATGTTTAATACAGAACTGATGTACATATTTATAATCCTATACCCTCATTTATTCCAATTTTATTTCGTTAGAGTATATTCATTTGAAGGAAGATGTAAAAACGCTGTTGTATAGCTAGTAAACGTTGAAAATCATCTTTACACCTTAGATTTAATTTACACCTTAGATTGAAGAATGTTACATTCCATATATCTAAAATTACTAAGGTAATTATATTATTATTCACTTTTACCAATAAACTAAAACTTGATGCTTGATACAGATAATAAACGACTAGTACAGCCTGCTTTATCTTATGATTACGGAGGAACAAAGAGAGTCTCTTTTCCTTTTTTTTATTAGGTAGGAACTCATAATTTCTTTGTCCTGAATTTACTTCCGCAAAGGCAACTTTTATTCTAATTACAAAGATAAAAGAGATAAGAGACTGGGACTAATTATAACGTCAAATTGTATACACAATATCTTGCAGGAGTTGTCGGAATGTATACCATTAAAACATGAACATTTTAAAAATCGTTTTCCTGCTTCGCCTTTAATTTTTTAAATTCTTTTAATTAGCGAAATTTATTCATTAAGGGGCATGTTTTTTAATTAGAGAAGTACATTTAGATACACGATGGCAAAAGAATATTTCAGATGGTTTATTTTAATAGGCATGCCAGACACAATAATAATGCAAAATAAAACAAACAAACAAGTGAACAATTATGTGTTCGAAAAATTCTTACAATTAGTACAGTTTTATATTCTAAAAATTCATGTTTATTTTAATCTACCCTTATATCTACTCTACTATGTACTACCCTTATGTACAAGTGGCTAGTTGGGAACCGAAGACATGGTTATTCTATTACATATAATAATCAGCAAAGAGCGGCAGCATCTTTTGAATAATACGCTTTGCTATAGGAGAAATACATTTAGTTACCTTTTCATATAAATAATAAGGTATTATAAGACTAATAAATATAATTTAAAGCTTATGGGAGGTGCTACGCTTTGTTCAAAAGATTTTGAGAGTTTAAGACAGCTTTCAAAGAAGCAAGAGGTATTTTCATATGGACGTGGTAAAAAAACACGTTCATCAAATTGTGCAACATAAAAAGAAAGAATTCTGACAAACATTATTTGAGTTAGAGGTAGTGCAGAATCTAATGAACCTTGATCTTGATCTCCTTCACTGATTTCGACATTTCTACCTATAAAGAACATTAGCCTTGGGATTGTCAATTTTTGCTTGTATAGCAAGACACGCAGTAAACAATCAAATTTTTGTATTGCAATAAGGTCCGCTTATCACGCGCATGTGAAGGTTCATGAGATTTCGAACTAGCTGTAGGTACTTGATTTTTCTACAACAACTTCAAACGTTTCATATGTAAAGTAGATCTTAAAACAAATTTAAAATGAAAATGGGAAGCCTTTCGCAAAATAACGTATGCTGCAAGAGACACTACCGAAATTATATGTTACCCGGATGACCTGACTGTAAACGAAAATATTTGGAAGGTTCGCTGCACGTAACAGCGCGGTTCACATCATAACGGCGCTGACTGTCGTTACAACCTGGCGAAATTCGCGAAGTCAAATATTACGAGACTGAGTAAACAGCTGTACGAGTCGACCCTTTTGCATATTAAAGGGTCCCTTCAAAGCATCTGTGGCAACAATCCCCATTGTATATTCTGTTCCAACACACGCGAATTATTCCACTGCGATAATTTGTTACGGGCGTCGGCTGGGCCGTTATACCGTCTAAGTACAACGCTACAATATAGACTTCCTTGAATCACCACCCTTTTAAGGATTAAATATAATATCGTATAAAGGATAAAGCAAAAGCCCGAAACGGCATTTCAAAACGACCCTTTAACGTTGTTACGTTGCTTAAACAACGATTATTATTTGCGGTAGGCATATACTTATATAACATATTATTATAAAATGTTTAAAAGTAATTTACAAATAAAATTGTACTTACTTATATTAAAATCCAAATATTTACTCTATCATCAGTCCTAAGATTGGTGGACACACACTCCCTCTTTCCTACCCTAGCTAATTTTCGCATTTCCCTAAAAATAATAAAAGTATTTGTAAACTGTAATCTAATGTACCTCTACCCCTATTATTACCTGTTTCTGTTTTTAATATGTCCTTAACTAGCCCTTCAAGTCTGACAAGATGACCTACCAACCTCTGTTCTCCTACTCTGGCTAATACCTCTTTCCTACCCTATTCTATTCTATCATTTCTAACCTTATCTATCCACGATATCACCATTCGTCAGTAACACCACATTTCAAACAATTCTGACATTTCTTTGCACCGCACCCACCGTCTACGTTTCGCACCCGTACAGCGTCGTGTTCCAAACATACAATCTTTTTCGAGTTTCTAAATTAACCGTTCGCGTCTTTTTGTTAAGGGGGAGGGGATTCGATCCTATGCTATCTTTTCTTTTATATCTCTACTGAAAAAATACTACTAAAAATGTAGAAGACGGATCGCGGGTTGACCACCTCTGGTTTAATCTTTCTGATCTCGTTAAATTTGAAATAAAAATTAATACAAATTTTGATGCACTCTTATACCCCCTTTGAGGTTGAATATCATCTTTTATGGTGAATCAGTGACCAAGTTTCACATGATAACACAAAATTTTAGAATATCTTTTTTTTGCGATTAGTATACATTTCCATAATCATTTCACACTCGTACTGTTAATAAAGCAAATACCTAAATGAGTACCATAAGTGGAGATATAAATGAAAAGATATTAATATTTTTGACTCACGAAATTTTGTTGACTCACTGTAGTCGTAAACGTTCATAAAGGTGCCTACATATTCTTTCGTAAGCCTTTCTGTCACATAAGTAATAGGGCTAAGGATTCCGAAACGCCTTAGAAGTTTAGCGTTATTGCCCATTTTTTTTCCGTTGTCGTCCTTTCTTCCTTCTGCCTGCAGGTGCCTTGGAGACCTCCCTTAGATGCAATAAATTCTTGTTACGAATTCCGAGCAAGTACACAAACTAACTAGCTAATGAGAATTATGGGGACAGTAACTGGAATTAAAACGCTTGTAGACTTCGGTGTTTTAAAACTTTTCGGGAGCAGCAGCACCGAGGGAATTGTATTTCCAACTCTATGGAGAGAAAAACAGATTGCTTTAAAATTACATTGTTGCAAACAAACTGCAATTTTAAGTTAAACTTCGGGCTAGACCAAGTGGAATTTCAAATTGAAATTGATTAAAATTACAATTTTCCTTGACTGTAGAAGGATGCAGGAACACTACTAGGGGAGACTGGGGCTGGTCGTGACATTTTGTGTCGTAATTTTTTGTTTGTTTGATTGTTTTACCGGAATGTAGGTTTGTTTGATTAAGTAACTATCTGGGTTATTAATTTAAAAACAATTTTAGATACCGGACTATTAGAAGTGACATAAATAAATAAATTCTGGGAAAAGAGACGTGTAACTGTTAGCCCCGTGCCAGGGGCTGGTTGTTACACTATAAGGGGCAAAATGTTACAAGAAAAACCAAATGTAATATAACAGTTTTTATTAAGAATAATGATAATTTATTACAATTATTATGTCTACAACGTCAAACTACAATGTTTGTATAGCAACCTTTTGCCCCATTATAACAAAAACATATTAACTTCGTTGAACAAAATTATAATCCTATTTTTTGGTCTTACGCCTCATAAAAAAAATAAAATTTAGGTAACTTCCAAACCACACACTGTACCCATTCCTCACCAGTTCGACTCTGATCAAACGGTTCACAATATATCAGGCAAAAATAATCATCTATACTTCCTTCGTTACACTAAGAGTCATGTAAAACCTTCCTTTTCACAGCCTTCTTCCTTTTTCCCTCTTTTTCTCTCCTTTTCCTGGGTCAGTGGAGTTCCGTTTCTTAGTTACCTTTCCTTTTTTTGACGTATTTTCTTTTTTCTTGCTCTGTTCCTGTGCAGCACTACGGGGCAGGTAGTAACAAATAACAACCTTCCCCGAGAAAATGTCACTTTTATCCCCAACTCCGAAACTTACCCTTCAAGGTTAAGTAGTAAAACCGCAAATAAGTATAACTGTATAAACGTCGATTCGTTGCAAAAACAAACGATTAGGGCATAAATATAACAACACACACATATCTGCTTTAAAGGAAAAGAGGTTGTAGATCAATATTACGAAAAAACGAAAATGTTACTAACCTGCTAACCGGTGGTGGACTTATCATTTGTATCTTTCTTACGTCAAAATAGTATTATTTGTTTAGCCACCGTTGCCGCTGTAACTACCTACCCCTGTCACCACCAACCCCAGTCTCCCCTACACATTGAAACATAGAAATGTGGCTTCTCGTTCGATCTGGTGAATTTTTAATAAAAGTTCTACCTATTATATTCTGAAAACGTTCAGCAAATGCAAAACTTACTGCTGTTTTCTTTTTATATTAAGGGAAGTGATTTCGGCTTTTCAATTTTCTCGTTTCTTGTATCTCCGTGTATGATGTACGGATGTAGGCACATGAATCCAACCGTTCACGCAGTTTTCTAAATTAACTTCTCAAAACTTATCTCGAGTTTGGGGCGGCAAGAAGTTAGCAAACCCACATCTGTTCGGTGGAGCCCGGGAGCGAAAAGACGAAAGCTCGGGATTCGCGGAAAAAACGGTACGTGAACTGGAAGTAGCATCAGGCATTTGGAGTGGGCCGGAGATAAGCAAAAAGAGAGGAAGATGGAGAGAAGAAGAGTGGAAAGCCTCAGCGACAGGCACGTTACTGCAAACAAAGCAGCGGTCACGTCTAGAAGCAGGTAGCAAGTTCAGTAATTAACTGGCATTGTTAGGATAAGTACCAGCCAGATGCGGGAGAAGATAACGTGTACGGCACAAGTCTAACTTTTAGTTCCGACAGACGACTCCGGTCCTTCAGGCACTTCAGAGTCTGATGACCAAAACTTTGAAAACAAACTTAAGAAACTTTCTTAACAGATAAATAAGGAATCAGGTTTCCTTCGTATCGATCTTGTGGAAACTTTACAGAGAAAAGAAAAGCTGATGTAATTTTTTGTGCGACCAACCTAGTTTTAAAATTAGATTTTCCTTTTAAAATTAAACGATGACTTTTCGGACTATAGTTACGAAATTACTCAAATAAACTGAATTATATCTTTTAGAAATATGCTGGAAAAAAATTAGGGTAGTTACCAAGTTCAAATACCTAGGAGAAATAATTCAACCAAATGCCCTGGACAAAGAAGCATTCCTGGCAAGAGCAAGAAAAATGGAACTGGCATTTCAGTTAACAAAAAAATCTATACAATAAGAAGTCCATGTCTATAAGGCACTACAATACTGTTATTAAGCCAGAGGGCCTCTACGCTTCAGAATGCCTTGCACTAAACACGTCCACACTGTTAGACAAGACGGAAAAAAGTAGAGAAAAATTATACGGAAAATCCTGGGATCAAGGTATGAAGATGGAAAATGGAAACTGAGAAGCAACAAAGAGATCTATGCAAAAACAGAACGAATAACAGACAATGAGGAGAAGACACATTAAGAGAATGGATGAAGAAAGATTGACGAATAGAATATTCAACTATTTCGACAGAAATCCCAAAACACAGATAGCATGGATCAAGGAGGTCAAAAGAGACATGGAAGAAACGAAAATTGTTGGAGAGGATGTCTAGAGAAGACAAGAATTCAAAGAGAAAATTAGAAAATTCAAGGGTTTTCAAGAAAGGCCAAAAAAGAAGACTTGAGCTAAGTAGACGGAGGAAAGAAAAAAACAACATGCAGAAAGAATAAACGTTTCTGGAAGAGAAGAAAGAAGGGAGAGGAACAATCATTAATTATTTCACGTGGTCCATAGTCGGCCAAAATCGAAAGAAAAAGAAGAAGAAGAAGCTCTCTGGTAATTCTACATTCGACACATAATTGGAAATGGCAATTTTTGGCATCTCTTGTCTTCAGATGATCATCTGCTAATAAAAGCTGTTGCAATTATAGGGAATGTAACATATTATTTTATTTGTAGGTACATATTTTTAGAAATTAGAAATTTTAAAAAATAAATTATGTAGAGCCAAGTGCAAAACGTGAAAAATTTAATGCGTTTCCGTGTCATAAAATGGATGGACCATATTCATAACTATTTAAAAATACGAGATTAGTAATTTATTCCAACATAAATTCAAAATCTAATCATAGGCAGCACTTATGGTTCCGTCGGTAATCCATCACTTTTTAGGATCGCGTAATCGCCAAGCTCGTGGCATTTGTGTATGGTGTTGTTATCGGGGAGGCATTTGCTCATTTTCATAATACCCTCGCACGCATTTGAAACATACGTGCTGGTATCACAACTTATACGTATAGTATGTGTGTGTGTACCTGTAGGTACATGTACGAATACATACAGGAATATTAGTAGTTACTAGTCAGTCGGATTGCGTGAGTGTCCTTTCTGAATTAATCAGACTAAGATAGATTCGCCGGCTCGGTTATCACGCACAAACGCAATCCAATGACTAACCGATTTGTCTTTGTCCTCGGCCGTTTATTCTTTCTACGACTTGGTTAATGAACACATAAATTGAATCACGCGGAACCCTCACCCGATCCGATCAGTTGCACCGACGAGACATTCACATAATCATCGACCGTGCAACATGTCGTTTTGTCTTTATTGAAATCACCACGCAAGTATCATTATTACTGCTGTTATTATTGTGTATTAGCCATTATTTATGCATTCGTATGAAATAGAAAATAGAAATATGTAGTAGAATGTGCATTTAAAGATCATATTTGATAATGCGCTAAAACCATACATATGTTCTAGCGTAGGTAATGAAAATGGGCACAACTGTCTTCTCTCATGATACAATTTTTCGTAATTAGCTCTTAGTTAAAAGACACAGCTAACTAAAATACTTTCTATATCTAGGATGTTCCTTAAATGCAGTTTTTCGATAAAAATCAAGAACTTCTATTCTGTTCAGCATCCTTAAATCTGTGGCTCGTAGTAATGTGCAAAGCAAAACCAAAACCAAGACTGTCCCAGTCTTGATATTCGTATTCGTCTTGTTTATTCGATCATGGTCTTGCTCAAATACTTCTAGTTTTAGTCTTGGTCTTTATCTTGATGTTACGTGTTAAGACTTGGTCTTGTTTATCCTGATACTTACGTGTTTTAATAATTCTCCTAAGCATAAATTTTTCTATTTATCGACACAACAGTCTTAAATGCTGATTTTTTGTCATACATGCGACCTTGTCATGACTTTTAAAGACTTTGTGCCGATAAAATAATTCGAAGTGGTCTGTATTCTGTCGAAACTGCCAGACGCGGATCGCGATTTCGATCTTTTTGGATATCATCAGCGCGTTGCAGACCAACTTTTAGCTGCTGTCTTAACAGTGTGTTTTAGAAAATACCACAAATGGTGCGGTAAACGTCATCTGTAGTACGATGCTACATTTTAGGATTACGTATGCTCCAACAAGGTCCACTTGTGTGGATATCTACTTGCTGTTAAGACAGCAGGTAAAAGTTGGTCTGTGTTCTGTCGGAGCTGTCTGCGACGCGCTGATGAGATCCAAAAAGATCGAAATCGCGATCCGCGTCTGGCAGTTTCGACAGGATACAGACCACTTCGAATTATTTTATTCGATTATGGTAACCTGCGTATCACGTTGAGGTTAGCTACGCCGGGATTCGTTTCAGCAAGTAGATATCCACACAAGTGGACCTTGTTGAAGCATACGTAATCCTAAAATGTATCATCGTACCACAGATGGCGTTTACCGCGCCATTTGTGGTATTTTCTTTGTGTCGGTAGTTGTGAAAGTTATAAAAACTCCTCCAAGACATAATTGACTTTTTAGCGAACAAAATATTAGCACAAGGTGCTTAAAACAAGTAAAAATATTGAAAAAAAAAATTAATTTGTCTCTCTAATTTCAACCATGTGTTATCCAGGCATAGGACCAAAGAACATTTACTCCGAGGATAATTTTGTAGATCCTTTTTTTCAAACGGTGGTAAAGTTTAGTTTCAGATACTAAAAATGTTTTGTTCCAAGAAAAGAATATATCAAAGTTACTTCAAACTACTCATAAATCCACCGATAGTAACAATTTTCCGTTTAGTCTTGCGTATTTGGTCTTGAATATTCGGTCTATATTTTAATGGCTAATTTTCGGCGTAAAAATTTTTTACGTAAGCTTCAAAAAAATAAAAATTCAAATTTTGTGCAATTTATGGATTCTAAGGGTTCCAAAATGTTCAGTTTAAGAACTTAAAGAAACTAAGTCATCTATAAACTTGAATAAATGTTCAGAATTTTATTTTTTCCTTTATTTTCGCCTTTACTTCATGAAGGAAAATATGTAAAGTAAAAATCTAAAACAAGGCACTTCTGTTTGATGACTCTCTGCAAGTGACGTAGATCGTTTCGTTTGTTTTACGCGGCGTATCTAGTGCGCGGTACAAGTCGAACACCTACCCATGTATATACACCGAAAATTGCACAGAAGCTATTTCCCAAATGCGAAATAAAACACAAAGAGAAGTGATATAGTAAATCTTTTATGGCGTGAACAAGAATGCGTGAAACGAGCTCGAGATGGAATCGCTGCCCATAGATCACCGGCATCTCAAGATCCGACCGTTCCAGACCCCCACCATGCGACGTTACTCCTTCGTCTCCTTCTCTGCTGATGCTGCTGGTTCAATATAACCTATATCCACATCCTATCTATTATTTGCTCCTTCTTTTTGTCGCTTTAGTTTCTCGATAGCATTGCGACGGAAATTGCCAAACTTTAATTGGTTATGGAAACAGCCGACTAGTGGACTATGGAACTGTTATAAGACGAAGGAGAGACGAACAACTTTTCCTATTCGATTCCAAAATTGAACTACGTCCATCGCGACGCTCAAAACTTTCTTAAGTAAAAATATACGGTTACAGGTTAGAGAGATGCCCTTTTTTCCGATGATGGAGTATAACAAAAGCGTAGTCCTTCTTTTGACATTCACATTCACTGCTCTCTCTATATATTGATTTTAGATACTTAACATTGTGAAGGCTCAGTTCAATATTTTTCTCTTGATACGTGGATTATTAACAATTTAATTTACAAAATGGTTAGAGTATGCTTATTTCACTTTCACATAGAAAAACTGTAGTGAAAACCTCCAATTGATGACGTGCCTTATCAAGTCTAACATTTTGTACTTGTCGCTGTTTCTGGACATTCTAACGAATACAACCGTTAACGACATACAAATATTGGACTGATTCTTATTATAAAACAACACCAGAATTTTACAGAAGCAATTAAGTTTTTAAAAACATTATTATGTGGTTTGAAAGATATTAGCAAATGAAAACGGAAAAAGAAGGAAGAAGAATTTATTCTGAAGTTACCCTAGACAAAAATTTTCAGTCTCTCTCCAGTCTCTCAAGAGTCTTTCAGCGTCTCTGAGAACGTCTCTCAGTTATTGCCTAGGTGTTTTTATGGATCTCTCACAGTCTCTGTATGAGAGACTCGAACCATAAAATTGTTAATTCAGAGATTCGAGTCTCTCACAGAAAGACTGAATGAATAAAACTGAAAAATTAAGTCTTGAATTTCTCGTAGAAAGACTGGGATCTCTGAAATATGTTAAACTTAGAAAATTTTAACCATGTCTATCGACTCACCATTTATTGAGAGATTCGAGTCTCTCGTTCAGAGATTCGAGTCTCTCGATCAGAGACTGGATACGAAATGAGGATCTCTCTATGAGCGACTCGAGTCTCTCGTTCAGAGACGCTAAACAGATTTTTGACAGTCTCTCTCAGCGACACCAGAGAGACTCGATTAGAGACGGAGACTCGAGTCTCGCTTTCAGAGACTCTGAGAGACTGAACATTTTTATCTCGGGTAGTTGGCTAATATTTCAAAACATTGACTTGTAATTGTGCGTAAGAACATTTTCAAAATCTAGAATGTTTTCTTTCAATCAAAATCTTTACTTGCAATTAGCTAATTTTGAAGTACTCCAGTTGGCATAAAACAATTGAAAAAGAGTGGGCGGGTTTAAATGTCTATAATCGGATGTATACTTGGTTGCATATACCTACATACATACACTCTTATCTTCAAATTCTCAATTCTACATAAAAGTTGAGCGCAATCTAGTATAGACAGCTAATAAAATTATAAAATTTTATTACAGGTGTAATTTACGAGTAATATTTTAAAGGTAATAGAGTCTTGTAGAATCATAAATTTTTAATTTTAATTAGAAGTACTTACCTGCGATTCACCAGATAAGAAAATTGCTACCCATGTAAGAAAAGAAAAAGTTTAAAATAACGATCAAAAACTATAACAATTTTATCGCCCATATTCCGGCATTATTTTCATTGAAGGATTTCCGTTGACGCGCAACTTGAGTTCGATTTTATGAGACGTCTGTATAGATTTTCTGTCGGTTATATTTACGACAGTTCATTAACGATATATTACAATGGCAAAACGACCGAAGAGTCATGTTCTTTTTAATCGCATCGAATAAAATAGGAAAGTTTGATAGGAAACGATAATATTATACGCTGCTGTAATCGTTATCTCGGCAATTAACCACAATTGCAAAATACTTACTCGAGTCGTTCGTTGTCAAATAAAGACACCGCTCGGATATTCTAACTTTAAAGTGCACCAGATAACCGAGAAGACGGTTTTCTTATTAGACTAGCGAACAATTTAATCTCCAAGGATAAATAGCGAATAGCGTAAGTAACTCCTAAAAGATAAATCTAAAAGTTCGTTTGGTCAAGTTAAAGGAAAGAATGCTCTTTTGATCTCTCGCTTCCAAAATTTTATCACTTTAACTTTCAAAGTGTATTTAGTCGAAAAAATGGAAGCTTTTCTATATGATCACTTTATTGACTTAGTAATTAGTCGGTGTCTGCAATACGACTCCCTACGGATAGGAAACGTGGACAGTGAGCGCAACGGAAAAGAAAAAGTTAGAAGCATTCAAAATGTGGTGTTACAGGCGAATGATGAAGATACATGTACCTATCGTGAATGGAAGAAGTTAGAAATACAAAGGCGTTTGAATGAGTAGAACAGATCAACAGATGGTACTACGGATATTGATAAAAAATAGGCTAATTAGGGACATATTGAAAGCAGAAACAGGAATTAAGAGTAGTAGAGGTAGACCTGGATTAGATTAGATTCATCATTATCATAAGGTCGTCAGTCCTAAGACTGGTTGGTTACGCACCTCCACTCTTTCCTATCCTGAGCTAATCTTTGCATTTCCCTAAAACTAGAACAACCCATATCATTAACTCTTTGAGTAATCTACTCTAGATCTATCCCTACCCCTCCTAACTTTCGTTTCTGCCTCTTATATGTCTCTGACTAAACATTCATGCACGAGAAGGTGTCCTGCTAACCTATCTCGCCTATTTCTTATTGACTTCGTCTGTTCTCCTATTCTTTCTGATACCTCTTCATTTCTAACCTTCTCTATCCACGGTATCCTCATCATTCGCCCGTAACACCACATTTTGGACCCTTCTAACCTTTTCTTTTCCGCCGCGCCCACCCTCTATGTTTCGCACCCCTACAGCGCCGTGCTCCAAACATACACCTTAGCAACCATTTTGAAATTTCTTAATTAACCGTTCGTGAGCATACAAGACTTCTTTTTATTGAAGGCGACTCGACCCTGCGCTATCCTTTGCTTTAGATTACTGTTCACAAATAGTTAAGGATGCTCCAGTTTTATGAAAATACGAAAATTAACTCAGGATAGGAAAGTGGTGGTGCGTCTCTAACCAGTTCCAGGACTAACGATCCTATGATGTTAAGGTAAGGAGCTAGAAAAACCTAGGATTATTTGTACATATTAAGTATTTACAGATCTATTGGTTAAAATTTTAATTAACAGTTGTACTGTACATTCAGTTGTACATTCCAAAATAGTACAACGATCCAATAACTTTAGCGAAACTGGATTCGCGTATCATAATTGTCAAAACCTTCATCAAAAGTAAGTTTATCTATGAGTTTCATTTATTAGAAGGTAGGTAGAATGTATTTAACTATACACGGTTGCGGTTGGTGTGTGTGCGGTCCACAATGGATATAATGTTATTGATTAGAGCGTCCTTATATTTCTCTAAATGCGATTACCAGTTGGCTATAAAACGTTACGTTTATTAGAGATCTCGGTCGGGAGGCATGGCGCGGTGCACCGACGGCACGCAAGTACCGAGTATTAATTATTGATTAAAAGTAATGGGGTTTGCAAAATGTAATCTTTGAATTATCTGTGCAAGTTCCTTGCAATGTACTTTCCTGCATGCGCATGCAACAAAGCGGCCATAAATAATCGCAGTTGTTTGTTGTTAGAAAAGTGGATTCTCATGCACGAAAGTCGAAATTTATTGTGAAATTCTATCATCCAATATACCACGCCAACAATGTTCTTCAGTTTCACATGACAGGTTTATAAGATATTAAGAAATTTATTGTCACGAACAATTTTAGTATTATTTCTTTGGAGGGAAGTAAACGTTAATTTGGTATTTATAAGTAAAAAATACTGGTATGCAAGGAAAAAATAGTAGGAAAAGAACGAATATAAAGATAAGAGAAGAAAAAAAAAGAAGTGGCTGATTTTAGATATCTAGGAAGTCAGGACGGAAGGAGTAATAGGGATACAAAGCAGAAGATAGCGCAAGATCGAGTCGCCTTCAATAAAAAGAAGTCACTTCTATGGTCACGAACGATTAATTTAGAAATTGAAATGGATTGTTAAAGGTGTGTTGGGAGTGCGGCACTGTACGAGTGCGTAATATGGACGGTGGGCGCGGCGGAAAAGAAAAGGTTAGAGGCGTTCGAAATATGGTGTTGTAGGCGAATGATGAGGATACTGTGGATAGAAAAGGTTAGAAATGAAGAGACATTAGAAAGAATAGGAGAACAGAGAACTCTATGGAAGTCAGTAAGAAATAGGCGAGTAGGTTGGTAGGACATCTCAGACATGATAGTATAGTCAGACACATATTAGAGGCAGAAACGGAAATTAGGAGGGCTAGAAGTAGATCTAGATTAGATTTTAGATTACTGTTCGCTAAGGATGTGGAATGTTCTAGTTTTAGGGAAATACGAAGATTGGCTCAGGAATGGAAAGAGTGGAAGTGTGTGTCTTAGGACTGACGACCTTATGATGATGAAGCAAAAAATGTATATCATAGAAACACCTAAAAGTTTCAAGAACATATTGTGAACAAATATATTCCTACTATACTATTATTAGCTTCTGCAGAAGAACAAAAGTTTTCACATTTTAGACAATACGTGGATGTACTCTTGAAACTTTTAAGTGCTTTTGTTATTAATCGTTATGTTAACGTATCAACAAGAAGCGCGTACTCTATCTGGAAAATGTTTTCGGCAATGTTAAATTTCTTCCAACATTTTCGGCAAATCACTTTATGTACCTAAGTAATTACTAAAGACTAATCTTATCAATTAGAAGAAGCGTCAGCAAATTTTTAAGTCCTGACTCCATTATTCTAGTTAACTTTTATAGGATTATTCTTAACTGATATAGATACGTACGAAAACATGCAGCTTTCCAGAAGTGAACGAACATTTCTGTTATTATATTTTTTATTTAAAAAGATAATATAAGTAGGAAGCCCATTATACTTATAGTTTGATTTACACAAAACATTTCCAAGTGGGTCGATACTTAACATTCTGATGAAAAAAAACTTTTGTTGTTTCATTCCCACCAGTGGACGAGCAGTCCCTCCGGACTACGTCGGAGGGTAAGGTTGCCCTCTTCACTCTTCAGTCTCCTTTTAGGAATCATGAAAATAAATGGGTAGAGATTGGGATGAGAAAGATGAGCCGGACGAAAAAATGACAGAAGTGAATTGAAATATTATTTGTATACTATTATTACTGAAATAAAATCAGAGAAGTTTTTATATCACAGAGACCGCTTGGCGTAATAGAAGAAGATTACCATTAAAACACCCGTTTTCCCTTTTATATTATATATTCAACACAACGGTCGTTAAATTAACTTATGCTGAAAGGCTTAAAATAATCATAAATGATTATCAACAGGTATAAACAACCAACAAATTATTAGGTAGGTGCCATAAGTCACTGAGGGAGATTAAGTTAAACGACCTAGCGGCATGGCCTAGAGTTTTAGACCATTGCTTAACATTCGGAAGGACTTCGGTTGGATTCCGAGTCCGTCTGCTTTGGTCCAAATTTTTCTGTGGTTTCCTTAAATCAATGCGGCAAATGCTGGGCCAGTAATATTCTACAGATAATCTTTCATTCTCTTCTGTTTTCATTTCGTCCGTCTCATCTTTCTCACCCGAACCACCACCCACCCATTCCCACAATTCCTAAAAGGAGGTTGGAGACAGCCTTCCGCCCCACCTTCCAACGTGGTCCGGAGGGACTGCCTGCCCACCAGAATTAGTGGCTGGTGAAACACCCAAAAAGTTTTAAAAGAAAGATTAAACTAAACAGGCGTACCTCTACCCTTCTTTGTCTTCAAGGAGAAAACTATCCGTTGCACGGGGATCAGGAGGTTCGCTTTCCGAAGGGAAGTTTCGGTACAGGGTTGCAATCGTCAACCCAACGCGAGTCTATGGTGTAATTAGGGTTGCCACCCGTACTTTATTATAAAGTATTGTACTCTATTTCGACTGTGCGTACGTTATACTTTGCAAGACACATAAAGTAGGCAAAAATACTTTATTTAAGGCCTTAAGTAAACATCGTAATTTTGTAAGCGATTATTCGAAATCCAGACTATTTTTATATCAATAATGTTACACAATACAATATTTTTGAGAATGTTTCTATGTTTCCGAACGTTAGTTTGATTGACAAAGTCATATTTACGGAACAACCTGATTTCCCAAATCTCTTCAAAGTAGTGTCACTTTTGCTGTCCGTTCCGGCCACTTCAGTATTTACAGAAAGAGTATTCTCTGTTATGAACGCAAAGTGGCGGGACGAAAGGAATAAAACTTCAATAAAACTAATTAGAAATGAACATTTAGTTTTCTTAAATCTTTGTTTTCCATGTTTAGAGGCTATTAATGTATTTAAGAGCGACAGCAATTTGTTACTGGCTGCTAGGTGTAACAAAAAATGTGTTTTTAAAAACAAAAAATAAAATACTTTATTTTTATGTGGAGTACTTTTTTTTTAACATTTTAGTTGAGAAATGCTTTATGTAAAGCCTGAAAAGGTGGCAACCCTAGATGTAATCGAGGATTCCCGAACCATATGGACTGGTGGCTTCACTTCTGCTTCGCGGACCTCACTTAATCTTCATTGCAGACTTCACTTATTTTACTTCCTCATTTACCTTTGCTGTTTATATGACCCCACATAGGACTTGTTTTCGTCATCGTCACATGGAACTTTTGGAATTTTGTCTCGGCTCACATTGGCTGTAGTTCCGTGTACCGGTTTTGCGTTTCGCAAAGGATTGAATTGTCTCCAAATATTATAATACTTAATCCGAATTAATTAGACTTCTACGTGTTGATGTGAAAATTTGGTTCAATAAAATATGTAGAAAAGTCATCGGTAATGAAAAGTGTTTGTTCGCTTCTGTTGAGGTTGCCTGGCATTTTTAGTCTTTCTGTGAGGTCCTAGATGAAGTTACGTCGAAGACCCACGTCTCTTTGAATCTTTGTAGGTATATTTTATTTCGATGTGCCGTAGATATTTTTGGTGTGTCAATTCTGACTAATGGTTGACACACTTCTGCAGCCGCCGATATTAAGTGAAAAGGGAATCCCATTAGACGGGCGTTTGGAACACGAAGACGCCACGCTTTTATCTTTCCTTCATCTCAAAATTTATATGCAAACGCGACGGTTTTTTAACCGTTTGCAGTACAGATGGCTCCACCGATACACTGATACCACTCCATATGATTAACTGAAGATTCTTATAATATTAAACAAACACATTGCGAAAATTACAAAGAAATTAAATTAAACTGTTTTGATTACAAGAATTTTCAGGATGAGTTAATGACAATATACAGGGTGCTTCAAAAAAATGTATACACACTTTGAACTTCCATAGAAAATTTATTTACCGTTCTACAAAGTTAAATTTCAGGAAAATAGAAAGCTGAAAGTCCAATGTAAATGAAACATAAATAACAAATGTTAATACTGTTCAAATTGGTGACCTACAGCATCAATACAATTCTGAGTACGAGTCACCACAGATTCTGTACATCGTATCAAAACGTGATACGTGAACCGGGATTTATGGGTAGCATCATTTGGTCGGATGAAGCCCAATTCAAACTTAATGGAACTGTCAATAGGCACAATTGTGTTTACTGGGGTGAAGAAAATCCTCACATTACAATTGAAAAAGCTGTAAATTTGCCTGGTGTAAATGTGTGGTGCGGTTTGTCTTCAAGGGGACTCATTGGACCTTTTCGATTTGAAGGCACTGTAACTGGTATTAATTACCTAACAATGCTTGCTGATTCCATATTTCCTGCCATTCGTGCATTATACGGTAATGATGATTTTTATTTTCAACAAGATGGTGCTCCGCCGCACTATCACAGGGACGTACGAGCTTACCTGGATCAAAATTTGTCGGGCCAGTGGATAGGACGCAGGGGGCCAATCGAGTTTCCAGCACGCTCTCCAGACCTTACACCACTGGATTTCTTCTTGTGGGGCACAGTAAAAGATGAGGTGTACAAACGTAAACCACGTAACCTAGACATTCTTTGGAATGAGATTCAAGCAGTGTGTAGAGAAATCTCATTGGACGTTTTGATACGATGTACAGAATCTGTGGTGACTCGTACTCAGAATTGTATTGATGCTGTAGGTCACCAATTTGAACAGTATTAACATTTGTTATTTATGTTTCATTTACATTGGACTTTCAGCTTTCTATTTTCCTGAAATTTAACTTTGTAGAACAGTAAATAAATTTTCTATGGAAGTTCAAAGTGTGTATACATTTTTTTGAAGCACCCTGTATAATAAAATTCCCTTTTAAGATATGCAAGGTGTATTGTTTTAGTTTAATTTTAATATTTTTCTTAGTCGTTAGTAGAGATAGATTTATTTATCTTTATTCAACCTATTTTATTTTATTATATTGGATATTTCCATAATTTCAAATGCGTACAAGGTAGTCAGCTCGTGATTTCATGTATAATGATTAATATATTCATTCAATTTAGTGTTAATTTAAGTCTTGAACATTGTTACAGATTAGTCCTTCACTACAAGAATAAAACACCAGTGTTGCAACTTTTAAATTGGTGAGTGCTATTATATTTATATTATGTAGAACAATGTAATTGTTGGATGAAGTCAATTATTTTCGAATAATCACTTTCATCAATTTTTTCTCCTATGTGAATAAATTAAAACACTTTGAAACTTTAAAAGTGTATTATACAAGAAAGAACCATGAATATTTACAATTATAACTAGTTGCTTTCAGGGAGATTGTTGCACTGAATCCTTAATATTAAAAGGATAATAAATACACCTCTGATTTCCCTACCAACTACAATTTTAACAATAGAAATATAACCAGTAACAAATGCCTATGTTGTTGATATAAAGAACTATATACATATATAAATCCAACTACCGATGGTACATTTAATTGTCGGTACTTCCAAATGTACTTTTAATGGGGTGGGTTCAATTGTCCTTTTGGGTACAGTATTTACAGAAAGAGTATTCTCTGTTATGAACGCAATGTGNGCTAATATGGTACATCTGTGGTGGTAGCGTATAGGTAGGTTTGTAAAGGAAATTTATGATAGGACATTCTGAAATTTTCTGAAAATTAAAACGCCTATTAAAAAATGAAACTAAATTAAATATTCTGAATTTGATATCCAAAATATTGTTTAAAATGAATTTTTACTTAAAAATCGTCAATCCTTATACGTGTTGAGCGTGTCAATATTCTAAAATTTATGAACGTACTTACCATCCCTGTAGGTACGTATATTTTATTTATCTTCATTCAACCATACAAAAAAACACAAGTACATATATTTTTCAGTGCCAGCAGGTATCTACGTACCTACATATATGTATCTCCGAAAAAACCTTTTGATGTTTTATCTAATTTAACTAATGATCATAAAAAAAGGGAACGCATGTGGGGGCTGCTGAACATTTTTAACGCATTAGGGCGATAATTATAATGGATAGAAGGATAGAACCTCTCAAATTTTCGAACAGAAGCGTTCACTTAATATATGAGGTAGCGGCTAAAAAACAAAAACACTGACAGAATTTTTAACGAAGTCTGTATAACTTTGTTCAGATTGTCAAAAAATAGGAGGAATTAAATAAAAACATGTCGGTAGCAAAGTAAGTCGATGTATGCACATGAATACAAATTTATTGTTTTTTTAGAATCTTAGTATTATTATTATCAGTGAAATAAATTGCAATCGTCAAAACCCAATACTATGATTCAGTTTTAATTTAATTGTCGGTTGAATTCTAGCGGATCATCTCAAACTATTTGAAACGGAAATGAGTGCAATCTGAATTTACCATCATCATAAAGTCGTCAGTCATTGTCGGACAAGCACCTCCAGTCATTCCTATCCTGAGCTAATTTTCACGTTTCCCTAAAACTTCCCACATCTTTACAAATACTCCTCTTAACTCCTGTTCAGCTTCTAAATTTTCCCAACCATCTCTTGGACCTCCACACCACTTTAATACCTATTCACTTCTAACCTTATATCTTATTATATTATAATATATCTCTGACTAGCCCTTCATGCCTGAGAAGGTGTTCTACCGACCTATCTCGCCTATTTCTTATTGACTCTCATAAAATCCTCTGTTTCCCTATTCTTTCTGTGGCGAATACAAAAAATAGAATACGTACAATTTTGTATATATAGTTCTGTATATTAATTTTTCATATTTTTGTACATGTGTAAATATTGTAAACCTTTCGCTTCTTATCTTGTGCATGCCTTTGTTTCTTTTCAAACTAAATTCTATTGTTCCGCTATCGCTATCTTTACCTAGAATTTCATCGTCTTCGATACCTACTTAACAACCCTTATTAATAGCTGGCTTTCCCTCGCTTACTTTTTCTTCGAATTCTATTCTATTCAATTTCAACTAGTCTGTACATGTTCTGTTAATACTTTTCCTTCTAGAATGTTCTCCCTCTATTTACTAACAATCCTGTTCTATAAATACCCTTCAAATTTCCTACTTTGGAACCAGTGTTCAGAAACCAATTACCAGTCTACCTCTTGATAATTCGTAAGTGTTTATATTGTTATTATTGTTGTTGTTCTTATGTTGTTTTTGTTCAGTCTAATTAAACTTTTGTATATATTCTTCATTTGTGTTGTGTTTTGTTTTGTGTTACGTTCCTTTTGGTACAAAAATTATTAATGCTTTTATTAAAGGCGCTAAATTTCAAATACCTCTTCGTTTTTAACTCTGTGTAACCACATTTCGGAGACTTTTAACCTTTTCTTATCCGCCGCACCCACCGTTCATGTTTCGCACCCTTACTGAATTTAACATGTTGTTAATATATATATATTACTTATCTAACATGGATATCCTTTTGGCTTTAATGATAACCAAGTTGTTTTCATGTCCGTTCCCCAAATTGGGTCGTGGGATTACGATTGATATAAATATTGGAAGCAACAACAACAGCTTCCATTTAGAAAAGCCGAAGAAAAAGCTGTTTACTCGCCAAAAATAAAGCAATTTATTGAGGGATGAGTAGATATACTGGTTAATTTATCAGAAGGAATGAAGGATATGGAGACAAAAAAGCTCCGGTACTTTATCTGTTTCGCTAACACGCGCCATAATTCTTGAGTACAAGTATAGCGCAGCAGTGTATAAATGGATGCAGGAGCCCGTTCGGATCCCAACGCACACACATACACATTCACACAAGGTGGGGGCGTTTTATGTTGCAGTAAATCTAGCAGCCGTTGGCCGATGTACAGTTTGTTTACACGAACGTCGTCAGAAGCGTCAGACCATACGGAACGACGGACGGTGGAAGAAGAAAAGGAGCGCAAGCACCACCATTGGATTCGAAACCTAAGACCGTTAGCGATATTTACGACTTCCTTATTTCATATACGCCCTACGGTAGTAACTTTTTCCGAAATTAATGGCTAAATTGGGGAAATCGAAATATCCAAGGTACTTTCCCCTGAATGGATTTCTGTAATAGACTGATACGTAGCTAATTTCACATCAACTATTAGACAAGACCGATCTGAATGTGGATACAGCCAATTGTCAATAGATTGTCACATGATGTAAAGTTTGCAACCTAAATTTTCAATTTCATTTGGGGGTTGATTGGATTGCCCGACGCTACCACCGAATCTATCGTGGTTTCTAGAGTGGTAGGGAAAGTCTCATGCTTTTGTAGTAGAGTGCTTTATAGGCCCTCAGTATTGTTCCTTTCTGAATTTCTTTGACATTTTTTTTGAAATTTTATTATATAGTAAAGTAAAATAGATATGAAATTCAAAAAGACAATAAGGCAATTACAAATGGATTTAGAGTTTGTTGTCAGGTAATTTAAATAGGTAACATCAGAAATGAAAATTTAACAACGTTTATAAGAACGATCTTTCTCGCAATGCAGATATCAATACACCGAAAAAGTTAACAAAAGTACCTACATTGATAAGAGCGTTGCAATCACCCTCACCAGGAGGTAGTGTCACCAACACTTAGGGTTTCTTACCGGTTGTCCTGTTAAGGTTAGAGTCTTCTTGCTAACGTGGTCCCGAGTTGACTGTCCGCGATTAGACCACTGTTTCCTGTTCAAGCGCTAAACGTATTGATGAATCAGTGATTATTTGTACATAGTTCAACATGGGTCATTCACTGGTTCTAGAAGTTTCTTTGATTTAGTGAAAAACTGATTTCCAATACTAAGTAGGTTAAAAACCCTCTTTATCTGTTTCGATGACGTCGTGAAGTTCCATAATTCTCAAAATAACCAGAACTATCGAACTTGCGTTAATTTCTGCTTGTACATAGATAATTCTTTTCGCTTACTGTTTCGTTGCTGCAGACTGCCAACACGCTTATTTTGCAAGTAAATGAACTCGATATCTGTTTTACGAATTTTGAAAGAATTGCAACGTTATAATTATGAAATATTTAATTAATTTTGAAGTATGTTTTAAAGTCTAAAATGGTTTTTGAGTTTCCCTATAACTCCACAGTGTGATACTATTGATACCGCAAGATTCCGTAAATTAATTAATAAGGAATGTATTTCCATCTACTGTTAGCTGAAACAGTGGATTGAGGATTCAGATATCGAAGATTTCATTTCAATGGTAATTGATGCTGAGAAACTACATTTCACCTAAAACCTTTTGAACTTTTTAGGGCTTCTCGAAATGCAATTATTAAATGCGTATATCTACCTACCTACATCTAGGTATATAAGAATGCAATTTTAGAATTATTCTGTTGCATATTAATTGAATAGAGTGGTGGTGACACACCCTCTGCAATATATCATCCAATTTAGAATAAATTTACCGGGAGTACCCGGTTTCCGTTTTTGTGCCAGTAACCGTCTCCGTTTGGAACCTGGATCCAAGTGATAAAAATGCGTGCAATTCGTTATCCTTGACGAGGCCCTAAAGAAGAGTAATAATTCACATGAACTCGATTAGAGTCCTTAAGAAGCAAAACTGTGTTTTTGCCACGCTTTCCGCAACATTCCGCGACATTTACGACTTTCAGTCGGTTTAACGGCACCGACAGTTTTCCCCCCACAAAATGTACGCTGGTGTAGTGTACGAGTATATTAGCCGAAGACGCAAAAACGACAGAGTCCTGGGGACTAGACAGGGCGCTGTCTTTTGTTTCTATTTGCCCTCGACGGGATTACCCGTTTGTTTTATGCCATACAGTTGGCAATATATCTTCTCATAAGGACTAATAAGCTGCTGTCGTAAGCTACGGAGAACCAAGTGAAATACGTCCGGGATTTCTGTCAAATTCGGAGGCTTATTGCCGTTGGATGGAAATAATACTTACTGATCTCTGACGTGACTTTTACTCGAAACGGAAGTTCACATTGTCTGACATGATATTTTTGAAAATACTGATATTTACCTTTAGATTTTGTCACATAATGATTTAGAAGTAGATATTCATACAAATGGACCTTGTTGGAGCATACGTAATCCTAAAAATGTAGCATCGTACTACAGATGGCGTTTACCGCGCCATTTGTGCTATTTTCTAAAACACGCTGTTAAGACAGCAGGTAAAACTTGGTCTGTGTTCTGTCGCAGGCAGCTCTGCGACGCGCTGATGAGAACCAAAAAGATCGAAATCGCGATCCGCGTCTGGCAGTTTCGACAGAATACAGACCACTTGGAATTATTTTATTCACATAATGATTTAGTTAAAGTCTTTATTTGTGTATTGAACGGCTTCGGCTCGGGTGGCAATTCACATGCGGCCTGAAAAAAAAGTCTGTTTCTTCCCACGATACGTAATGTATATACTATTATAAATAAAACATAAATTATGATAATAATAATTCAAATTCAAAACTCATCTAGGTAATTGATTAATTAAAAGCATACATATAGGTTGTGAACTGATACAATTAATCTATTTCTTCTGAATTAATAATAACACGGGAATTTTTTTTGTACTAATGAAAAAAGTAATAATTTACAACGAGGCTTATATTTCTTGTGGTGTCACTCTGCACCTACGCGAGCCGGGGGTTGGAGGAGCTGCCGATGAAGTGAACAAAACGGGGATGATCTCACACAGATTTATTACCGTTCACTTGAAGGCTACACCTCGGAAAATTTATTGTGATCTAGAGATTTTCTCCTAGAACGGTCCTCTCACAAAACCTTCAGGACCACTACCACCACCACCACCACCACCAGCAGCAGCACCACGACGAACCATTTCTCTCTCCAGTTCTATCCAAGGATAACCATTATTTACCCTTATCATATATTTCCCGGCTCCGATATTTTCTTCCTCTTTCGTTTCGAATTTTCTTCATGAATACCTCCCCGGGCCAATTCAATTACGAGCTCCCACTAAATCAGATTTGTAAGATTTCGGAAGTTGCCGAAAAGGCAACTTATCAAATCATAAAGGCAACGCAGCAGTTCATGAACAAATTGGTTAAGACGAACAGGACGAAAGAATGAAAAGCTGACAAGATATCTTTGTTACAGTTCAAAACTGCTTTGTTATCCAAAATTTAATTCCACCTAAGTTTTACTTGTACTTAAGCGACGAACAAAAGGCTTTCTCGTTTAAATTGAGTTGCTTTCTAGTTTAGAACTGTGAAAAGCCTCAACACGCGTGATTTCTGCGCTTTATCGTACCTAACCCTAAATATATGAATTAAATGTTCCTTTTAGAAGCATTGCATAAATGATCATTAGGCAGTACAAATATATACCAAAATCAGTAGGAATCTTCTAATGTAAATCGTATTGCGTAACTTGATAAGTGTATTACAGTTCATGATTCGCTAGTCCTTGCAAAACTCTACTTTTCACTAGTTTAAAAGTTGAATTAAAACGATCACATTCCAGTGTTTTATGAAGTACAGTTGACTCTAGATAATTTGAAACTCTAGGGACCAGAGATAAATTAATAATTAATAAATTACCAAGAGTTCAAAATAACAAGAGTTTGATCAAAATTATTTCAATTCGGCATCGGTTAAGACACTAATGTCATCGTCAACATGAGCATAATTCTCAAATGTTAATTCTACACAGTTAAGTAGAAGTCCCCACCCTGAGTCAGAATTTGTAATTTTGGGTAGCGACAATGACTGTTTTACATTTCCGGTTTGCTTAAACCCGCACTTTCTGAGGCAGTTATACATAGTGGTAGGGTTTTCCAAGTCTTATTGTTGAGTCGTATTATTCATTTTCTTAGTTGTATATTTTTTCGACATTTATTTTTATAATTCTAGTAGAATGGTTATTTTCGTATTATTATACTATTTTCAAAAGGATACATTTTACAGCAGTAAAGTTGGGAATTTGTTGTCAATTCTAATATTCAGTTTCTTCTATTCAAACACCCCAATAAAGTTCAATTGGGTTTTCGCTTGGGTTATGTTTCCCAGAAATGGAGGCAAACTACAAATTTCACGTACCGGTTAATGCCCTTCTGGAACTCCCTCTATTTTTCTACCTTTCTGTATCTCTGTCTTCGTTTCCTAACAAATCACGATCTTCTACCTTTTCTCCAACCAATCAACCTTTTCCAATTTGAATTTAATTCCACCCCTAAACTATTTCCTCCACTTTTCTATTTTTTCTAATTTCAGAACTTCAGTCATTTTCGGGGACAGTTGCAATTTGGCTTTCAGTTCAATTATTCGCTCTTTTTAGGTTCGGTTTCTATTTTCATTAATTTCGAGTTTTATACAGTCCACCCTACATAGTTAAGTTTTTTTGTTATCCATTTGTTTTTGTTAAAGTGTTTGTTAATTCTTAAGTGTTGTAAATATATAGTCAAAAAACCAAGTGCAGTTTCATATCAGCAAGTTACATTTGCGTAATTCCGAAAACTGGCCCCTACAATAATACAAATAAAGTCGTCAAACTACGGCGACAACACTTATCAATCATGATTATTACAGTCAAAACAGTTATGTTTGCCTTTTCACCTTTTTAAATACTATCTAGCTAAAAGCAAGCTAAAAAACAGTTAATCTATACCTGCTGAGTTTCCCACCATGACACTTTTCGTCTTTAAATGTTGGAGTATGATCAGGAAGACATTTATAAAAAAGCCGGGTTTCGTCTATGTTGAATATGTCACTTGGGTCAAACCCATTCAAAAGTTAGATTAATTCTTCAATCCATTGAGAACAAATGGAAATATCCACGCTGGCGCGTTCTCCACAGATTTTTTTTAAATGTGATGCCACGTCGATTTTTGAAATTTGAGAGTCAACCCTCACTTGCTGCAAATCCTACAATTCCAAGAGACTGTGAAAAAGACTTGGCTTTTTCTTTCAACTTCCACTTAAGCAAGCACTCTTCAGGAAGTTTGCCCTAACGTGATCTTTTCTACTCGCAATTAAGGCACTTCCCGTAATGTAATCTTTCTTATTCAGAATCATTGACATCATTGACAATGTCGACGATAAAATACCAAACTGTTTGGCGACATCTTTTTTTAATTGTCCATCCTCCACAACATGAATCGCACGCGTTTTTTCACTTATGGAAAGACATTTGTTCTTTCTTGGATTCATTTTCATAGCACAAATCAAACATTAACATAACTCGTTAACGTTTGAAAGAAGATTGGAATGCGAACTTACTCATATCTCATTTATGAAAATAAACGACTGGCCTGTGCATGATAAAAGCTTCAATTTATAGAGAGTAGGCAAGCCCGGACTTCAAATTTTTGCATGTTGGCGAGCAAGAAACTACTTCTTCAACTTCAAATTACCGAGTGGATCAATTAACATTGATTTCATTCAATCTACCCAGTATTTTTCAAAAAATTTCAAATTATCGAGAAATTCAAAATAACGAATGTTAAATTATCGTGAGTCGACTGTACTACAAACGGCGTGGTTAAATTTAGTGTAATTCAATATGATCAACAAAGTTCCGCGTCTGGTGCTTTTGGCAGAAAACTGACCATAATGAACTCGTTTGTTAGATCAGATCCCAGATAAAAACGCGAACTTTCATTTTAACCTGGAAGTCTACTGCTTGCCATGTACCCTTACTATTTGAATTGGAATTTGGACCTCAAAGAAACAAATACCACAAAACACTAATTCACAAAAAAATCGTCAGCGCAGTTAATTCAATGCCGCTTTTTTAACTCATGAGGGAGACATTCGAGAGAAGGCTACACAACATTCATTCGGTCATTTATTTCGAGCGAATCAACGCGAATTGTCCGATGAACGCAATCTCCCTAAATTACCCTTTCAACATGATGGCGCCCCCTAGTACGTAGTTTCTGCCATTGCGTGTACATGTACAACGCCGCAAAAGTTCTCCCGCGTAAGCTATGGGGCCCAGAGGCACAATAAAATGGCTATTCCATTCAACCGACTTAACAGCGGTTTACACTGATATGCACCCAAACAAATGTATAACAAACTAGGGAGTAGCTGACTGAAAAGTAGTTACATTTTATTATACCAGGTTTATTTTCCCGGAAAAGCACCGTAGCTTTGAGAAATTTAAATTAAATTACTAATTGAGTGAAGCTTCTGACAATAATAGTGGGCAGACATAACATTCTTTATATGAAATATGAATTAAAACCGCAAATTAACAAGAAGAAGGACAAAACGTAACTAACTCTAAATTATGTGACAAAATCAAAAATTGTTCTATTGCCATCACCAATACCTGGTATACAACAAAAGAATACGAGCCAGAAGTCAATAAACGGAGAAACCTTTAGTGTCTTTTGGTGTTAAATTATTTAAATACCAAGAAAACACTAATAAAAAATAATAATTTATAACAATAACAAACGAAAACACAGGTAACAAAAAGGCAAAAGGAGTGAAACATACAAACGAGAACAAAATGACAAAAACAACAAGATAATGCAACAATAACAATAACAAAGACAACAAAAATGAAAACGATACAGATAAAAGCAGAAACACTTACAAATGGTAGTAGTGCGGGAGACGAGAGACTCTCTTGAGATATGAAATTTGGGAGTATTTATAGGATAGGGTTGTTAGAAAAAAAAAACTTCTGGGTGTTTCATTCCCACCAGCCAGTAATGCTGGTGGGCGGGCAGTCCCTCCGGACTACGCCGGAAGGTAGGGCGGAAGGCCCTCTTCAGCCTGCTTTCAGGAATCGTGGGAATGGGTGGGTGGTGGTTCGGGTGAGAAAGATGAGACGGACGAAATGAAGACAGAAGAGAATGAAAGAGAATCTGTGGAATATTACTGCCTCAGCATTTGCCTAAGTGATCCAAGGAAACCATAGAAAAACTTGGACCAAGGCAGACGGACCCGGAATCGAACCGGCGTCCTCCCGAATGCTAAGCAATGGTCTAGACCTCTGGGCCATGCCGCTCGGTCTTGAGATATGAAATTTGGGAGTATTTATAGGATAGGGTTGTTAGTAGATTTGGTAGAATGTTCTAGAAGGAAAAGTAGTGAGAGAGAGGGTGAAGACACTGGTTTATAGGAATACGCAGAATTAGACAGTATAGAATTCAAGAGAAAGCAATTAAGGGTAAAACCAGATATTAGTATGGGAGTGCATGCAGGTATGGTTGAAGTTGGATTTCCAGGTAAAAGTGATGGAAAGAACAATAGAGTTTAGATTGAAAGGAAACCAAAATATTTACAAGATAAGAAGTTGAAAAGATTTGAAATAATATTTGAAGTGAAATAATATTTGAAATGAAATAATATTTGAAATGAAATATTATTTGAAATGAAATAAAATTAGAAAAAATATTTACACACAAAAAAAAACAATAAGTTATTTCTCCACAAACCCAACAAGGTATGACTCTGCCTCGAGCTATGAAATTCCTGTAACCTGCATACAATTGAATAGCATCCATAATAAAATTAACAAAGGTGGTTGCCGTCAAAGACCTTCGCAGAACTTGACCATTGGGACCAAATCGGTCTATTATTATTTGCAAATGAACATTCAAGATATATTTCCAATATAATAAAATAAAATAGGTTGAATAATATGATAAGAAAATCTATCTCTAACGAGAAAAAAATATTAAAATTAAACTGAAACAGCAAGAATGCTCCAAAAAATATATAATGATGTGTAGACAACCATTATTTAATTGCCCGGTTGTTTCAGTTTTAATCACCTGTACATGCGTCACTAATTACCAAACCTGAACAGTGAAAAATTAAACGGGCATTTGTCTACGTTAAACAGAAAGGTACAAATTCAACAATAGAAATAATTTTTAAGTATTTCAATGGAACTAAAATGATACTCGAGTTAAACTCAAAATTGCTCGTTCAGTTCTACAGCCATACGCTTCTTTTAGTTTTTCCCAACGAACGGCTCTATTTTGCGTCTAGTAGTCCAGAATGTAACCCTTAAAAGCCCATTGGGATGGTAAAAGTACGTACAATTACCACCGCAGTATTTTAATGGACGACCGTCCTGTCTCATCAGCGTCTCATCTAGCGTGCTTTGTATTAAAGCTTGGTGGCAGCACTTGGCCGTTCTCGAAACCGCTCCAGTCGCAGACGGCGGGAGACAGATTAAAATCGAGAAAATGCACAAGTGCACTGGCTCAGTGCAGTCCGAGCTTAACAGCCTGCAGTGGTGGTCCTCTGAGAGTCCTTCAACTACAATGGCGTCTCTGTCTTGTCCTTGCTGCCGTAGTTAAAGGCCCAGATTTTCGGAAACAATGAACGACACTCTTCAGACCGTACAACACGTATGAAAAAAGGAAAATGACGCTTTGAGTAGGCCAGCAGCTTTCACGTCCTCGACTACGGAAAATAAACGAAAACGGAGGGATTCTTTCAAGGAAAGGCATTGTTTGCAGAAGATTTTTTCGCGCAGAAGAGACTTCTTTCCTTAAGGATCGAGTGGGAGTCAGATTCTCATTACGTGATGTGACGGGAATGAGGGCCTACATTTTGAACAACGAAATTCTTCTATTTTGAACACCTACCGAACCGAAGGGGCCCTTTTTTGCAGAATGAAAGGAAGATAACGTAAGAGCAAAACAAATAGCTGAGGAAATAAAAAGAGCGAGGTGAAACACGAGACGCCTCTATACAAAGACGCCAATCCATTGACTATATTTCGCTGGGTACACATCTTTTTCGCGTAGCAAACTGCACAACCGTGAATGCATCCGAGGTTTAGGTATACGAGGTCTATTCAAAAAGTATATTCGATTTTTTTGTGGTGTTGTGTTGGTAACTCATGTCTTTCACTTATACCGACAAGTTCGTCCATGTTGAACGTTCAGTTAATTTTTGACAGTTACATTGCTTGCACGTGTTTTGGCTCATCTTCGATTTTTGTCTATTTCAAAAAATAGATAAAAGAATCTGTATCAAATGTGTGAAAAACAAAATTAAGTTCTCGGACGCATTCCGAATGTTGGCTGTAGCATATGGTGAAACATTGATGAAGTGAAGAAAATAGTATTGGCCAATCGTCGAATCACCGTTAAAGAGGTTGCTAAGGGCCTAAACATATCGATTGGCCCCTGCGATTCGATTTTTATCAATGATTTGGGCATGAGACGGGTCGCCGCGAAATTCCTACTAAAATTACTCAATTTCGACAAAAAACGGCATCGCATTAACATTGCCAAGGAGCTGTGGACTCTGTCCGCGACGATCCATATTTGCTCCAGAGGATTATAACTGGTAACGAGCCATGGGTTTATGGTTATGACGTGGATACCAAAGCTCAATCATCCCAATGGAAGCTGCCGCACGACCCAAGACCGAAGAAAGCGCGCCAAATTAGGTCGAATGTGAAGGTTTTACTTAAATTTTCCTTCAATTGCAGAACGGTCAGTAAGGAACATTATGATAGGACGACGCTACGCTACGATTAAGGAGATGGAGACGGCATCGAAGGAGGAGCTGAACAATATTTCAAAAAATGATGTATTGAAGTGCTTCGAGGATTGATATCTTGTGGGGATTACTTTGAATGGGACAAAATAGATATTTATGAATAAATAAATGATTTTTGAAAAAACACAAAATTCGTGATTCTCTTTGAACAGACTTCGTATATATGTTGCAACTGTTTGTTCTGCACTCTCACTGAACAAAAAAAAAGATATACATACTCACTGATTGATTGATTCTTGATTATCAACTGATCACAAAATACTTCCTGATGCTGCATGTAGATGGACTTTGTTTTACGGAATAACTTTAATTTAGTCGGTAATTTATAGAAACTGTCTAAGGTGAGCTAATAACCCGAAATCGTAATCTGCGCGTAACAGTCCAAAAACGCGATTTACGTTTGGCGATTTCGATAGATTACTGATCAAGACCTTAACGTTCTTTATTAATTAGGTACGAGACTATCTCAAGTAGGTGGTAAGTATAAGCTGCGCTGGAATTACCTTTGTAATATGTTGGAGTTTAGAAAAAGTAGATAGGAAAGAGTGGAGGTACGTGTCCAACCAGTCTTAGGACTGACGACCTTATGATGATGATGAGATACGTTCATCTTTGTGTTGAACTGTAGGTCACAAAATTTGAAACATTTTAAACTGTGTGCTAGTGACTATTCTCTGGAAGTACTATACCGATTCTAAAAATTCATATGCTTAGTGGAAAGCTTCACTATATATGAGTAAGGAAGGCAATATGATGTTTTGATATAAATAAATTTTCCATTAGAAAACTTAGTATTTGATTATGTTATCAACATTCCCAAAACAATGATATACGTTAACTTCAACTGATGTCAACTGGGTACATAATGAATCGCAAATCTATAAGAAAGATGTATATATTGGATTTGTGTACCATATCTCACTTCTAAATATGTATAGACATGTTTTCCCTCTTTTAGTCCATGGTATCAAACATTTGCAAAATGGTGAAACATCGCCCGTGGTATCATAAAAATAATATTCCTCTCGGGTTTTTTAAAGATGAATCAGTATTATAGCCGATCAATTGGGTATCACATTCAATAAAGGTAATTTGTTTCATTAAAATCATCTTTTCTGTGTATTTCCATTTCAACGAATTCGTTGGTTAATTAATAATTAATTTTATTGAAGGTAGTTATTCGGTGATTTAAATGAATTCTTGTTAAAACAAACTTCCGAGAAACTCGAAGGAACCAACTTTTTAATATTAGCTCGATAAATTATTTATTAGTTAAAATAACATTTTATACTGTGACCAAACAATCTTTCTAAAGGTAATTGAATTTGTTTCGTTTCGTTATTTTAGCTGCAAGAAAAGCCCCCCTTTAAGAACTTATTAGGCGACTTTGAATAAATTTCGTCGTAGCTGAGTAGGTAATAGAAATCAATTAGTTCCCAGTACCTACTTCTTTAAACTCAAAAAAGTTTTTAACATGGAATAGTTTCCAGCAAACTTCTATTATAATTGCAACTGTGCTTTTTGATGCAATTACAGGCAAATGCACATAGTCGAAGAAGAAAACAAATATTCAGACGCGATTTTCACGATTCGGTGCCCGCATGGCCTGCTTCAAGAATGTGCCGTCAGCGTCGTGTCATAATAAGTTTTCAACTCTATTTATCATGAAATAGCGATAAAGTTTCTATGTTGAGAACAACGATTGTATAAACTTTCGTTAATTGCTGTCGTTAAGAGTTTTAAATTTCCAAGTTTCCGAACGACTAAATTATGCACCTTTAAAGAAACAACTTTTGACTAATGGTCGTATTTCGTGTGTATGGAAGAATCCAAGTGAATTCCACTGAAAAGAAGAATTCGTGCAGATTTATCGTCAACACCCGTTGAGATAGCGTCATTATTTTTATAACAAATTACCACCGTGAAAACACCAAATTAAATTATCACGTTCGTTAGCCCGAACCGAAAAATCCAATAATTATATTTTCTTGTTAGCAGTTGGCGTTAACAAACGGTAATGTCGACACACAGCATTGAATTTTTAATGAACCAGTTAAATGATTCATTACAGTAAACTTTCTTTGAAATAATTAGTTCGAGGGTCGATAAAGTATAGAAAATTAATTGGAAGTACCTATCTTAAACCATACTGGAAATGAGTATCAATATTTGGGAAAAATTCAGAACATAAAATGCCGTATGAATTCTTAAAAAATTCATTGGAAATAGAGACTACAAACCACTGCAATAGTATCATAATTTTCTATTTAGATCACTACTATAAAGGTAGTAGGCATAGATAAACAATTTATTTAAAATTGTAGACTACCCTAGAGTCTTTCACAGTTTTTCAGCGTCTCTGACAGCGTCTCTCACAGTCTTTCACAGTCTCTCAGTTATCGCCTAGGTGTTTTTATGGATCTCTCACAGTGTCTTCATGAGAGACTTCAACGATAAAATTGTTAATTCAGGGATTCGAGTCTCTCACAGAGAGACTGAATGAATAAAACTGAAAAATTGAGAGACTCGAGTCTCTCGTAGAAAGACTGGCATCTCTGAAATATGTTGAACTTAGAAAATTTAAAAAATCATGTCTATCGAGACACCACTTATTGAGAGATTCGAGTCTCTCGTTCAGAGACTGGATACGAAATGAGGATCTCTCTATGAGCGACTCGAGTCTCTCGTTCAGAGACGCTAAACAGTTTTTTTGACAGTCTCTC
>NW_020442466.1:2461000-2467411 GCF_000699045.2 Agrilus planipennis
GGCATGAAGGTCTAGTCAGAGACATATTAGAGGTAGAAACAGGAGTTAGGAGGGGTAGAGGTAGACCTAGATTAGATTACTGTTCGCAAATAGTTAAGGATGTGGGCTGTTCTATTGTAGTTTTAGGGAAATGCGAAGATTGGCTGAGGATAGAAAAGAGTGGAGGTACGTGTCCAACCAGTCTTAGGACTGACGACCCTATGATGATGATGAATTAATGTGATATGATTTTATGAATAATCTTTATGATCTAAGTTTTACGGGTCTTCTATACGAACTTGCAAATCAATAAACTTTTCGAATTTTTTCTCTTAGGAATTTAAACTCCTGTTTTACCCCTTTAAGGTTTCATTTTTTCGAAGAATATTGCCTTGATAAGCCTGTACATTACTTATTAACGAGTAAAGATGTGAACACCAGCTCGGCGGTTTTATCTCATCAGTGGTAATAATGAATTCATTAGGCATAAGCATATTTAACTTAATACTGTTGCTGTTAGATGCCGCCTTATTACCAACTTTGTATAATATTTGCTGTTCCTATGAATCTTTTACTCATAAAGACCCTGTATTTTTTATAATGTCATGAATTACAAGTAGGTTTTTGTATATTTCGCTTCTTACTGGGTAAGGCTTCCATTCCAACCAAATATTCAATAATAAATGAACTACCTATTATGTGTTTGGATATAGGTACCTCTTCTTGACTACGATAATTCAAATAACTGGTTATCAATAAAATTTTCACTACAGAATCGTTTGAATGAAATTTTTATACTATGACAATAATTGTTGCTTGACATGTAAAAGATTTTCGCAAGAATGATGGATGTTCTAGTTTTAGGGAAATGCGAAGATTAGCTCAAGATAGGAAGGAGCGGAGATGCGTGTCCAACCAGTCTTAGGACTGATGACCTTATGATGATGTCGTAAAGGTTTGATGTAGTATTTTATGGTTATAATAATTACTCTGAACATTCCAAAAATAATTATTTTACTGTACGTACTTACTTATAAGAAACAGATTTCATGTACGATGCTACATTTTAGGATTACGTATACTCCAACAAGGTCCATTTAAATATATGGATATCTACTTGTTGAAACGAATTTCGGTGTAGCTAACCTCAACGTGAGAGGCACGTTACCATAATCGAATAAAATAATTCGAAGTGGTCTGTATTCTGTCGAAACTGCCAGACGTGGATGGCGTTTACCGCGCCATTTGTGGTATTTTCTAAAACGCGCCATTAAGACAGCAGGTAAAAATTGGTCTGTGTTCTGTCGGAACTGTCTGCGACGTGCTGATGAGATCCACGAAGATTGAAATCGCGATCCGCTTCTGGCAGTTTCGACAGAATACAGACCACTCCGAATTATTTTATTCGATTATCGTAACGTGCCTATCACGTTGATGTTAGCTACGCCAGGATTTGTTTCAGCATGTAGATATCCATATATTTAAATGGACCTTGTTGGAGCATACGTAATCCTAAAATGTAGCATCGTACTACAGATGGCGTTTACCGCGCNAAGAGTGGAGGTACGTGTCCAACCAGTCTTAGGACTGACGACCTTATGATGATGATGAGATACGTTCATCTTTGTGTTGAACTGTAGGTCACAAAATTTGAAACATTTTAAACTGTGTGCTAGTGACTATTCTCTGGAAGTACTATACCGATTCTAAAAATTCATATGCTTAGTGGAAAGCTTCACTATATATGAGTAAGGAAGGCAATATGATGTTTTGATATAAATAAATTTTCCATTAGAAAACTTAGTATTTGATTATGTTATCAACATTCCCAAAACAATGATATACGTTAACTTCAACTGATGTCAACTGGGTACATAATGAATCGCAAATCTATAAGAAAGATGTATATATTGGATTTGTGTACCATATCTCACTTCTAAATATGTATAGACATGTTTTCCCTCTTTTAGTCCATGGTATCAAACATTTGCAAAATGGTGAAACATCGCCCGTGGTATCATAAAAATAATATTCCTCTCGGGTTTTTTAAAGATGAATCAGTATTATAGCCGATCAATTGGGTATCACATTCAATAAAGGTAATTTGTTTCATTAAAATCATCTTTTCTGTGTATTTCCATTTCAACGAATTCGTTGGTTAATTAATAATTAATTTTATTGAAGGTAGTTATTCGGTGATTTAAATGAATTCTTGTTAAAACAAACTTCCGAGAAACTCGAAGGAACCAACTTTTTAATATTAGCTCGATAAATTATTTATTAGTTAAAATAACATTTTATACTGTGACCAAACAATCTTTCTAAAGGTAATTGAATTTGTTTCGTTTCGTTATTTTAGCTGCAAGAAAAGCCCCCCTTTAAGAACTTATTAGGCGACTTTGAATAAATTTCGTCGTAGCTGAGTAGGTAATAGAAATCAATTAGTTCCCAGTACCTACTTCTTTAAACTCAAAAAAGTTTTTAACATGGAATAGTTTCCAGCAAACTTCTATTATAATTGCAACTGTGCTTTTTGATGCAATTACAGGCAAATGCACATAGTCGAAGAAGAAAACAAATATTCAGACGCGATTTTCACGATTCGGTGCCCGCATGGCCTGCTTCAAGAATGTGCCGTCAGCGTCGTGTCATAATAAGTTTTCAACTCTATTTATCATGAAATAGCGATAAAGTTTCTATGTTGAGAACAACGATTGTATAAACTTTCGTTAATTGCTGTCGTTAAGAGTTTTAAATTTCCAAGTTTCCGAACGACTAAATTATGCACCTTTAAAGAAACAACTTTTGACTAATGGTCGTATTTCGTGTGTATGGAAGAATCCAAGTGAATTCCACTGAAAAGAAGAATTCGTGCAGATTTATCGTCAACACCCGTTGAGATAGCGTCATTATTTTTATAACAAATTACCACCGTGAAAACACCAAATTAAATTATCACGTTCGTTAGCCCGAACCGAAAAATCCAATAATTATATTTTCTTGTTAGCAGTTGGCGTTAACAAACGGTAATGTCGACACACAGCATTGAATTTTTAATGAACCAGTTAAATGATTCATTACAGTAAACTTTCTTTGAAATAATTAGTTCGAGGGTCGATAAAGTATAGAAAATTAATTGGAAGTACCTATCTTAAACCATACTGGAAATGAGTATCAATATTTGGGAAAAATTCAGAACATAAAATGCCGTATGAATTCTTAAAAAATTCATTGGAAATAGAGACTACAAACCACTGCAATAGTATCATAATTTTCTATTTAGATCACTACTATAAAGGTAGTAGGCATAGATAAACAATTTATTTAAAATTGTAGACTACCCTAGAGTCTTTCACAGTTTTTCAGCGTCTCTGACAGCGTCTCTCACAGTCTTTCACAGTCTCTCAGTTATCGCCTAGGTGTTTTTATGGATCTCTCACAGTGTCTTCATGAGAGACTTCAACGATAAAATTGTTAATTCAGGGATTCGAGTCTCTCACAGAGAGACTGAATGAATAAAACTGAAAAATTGAGAGACTCGAGTCTCTCGTAGAAAGACTGGGATCTCTGATGTTGACCTTAGAAAATTTTAACCATGTCTATCGAGACACCACTTATTGAGAGATTCGAGTCTCTCGTTCAGAGATTCGAGTCTCTCGTTCAGAGACTGGATACGAAATGAGGATCTCTCTATGAGCGACTCGAGTCTCTCGTTCAGAGACGCTAAACAGTTTTTTTTGACAGTCTCTCGACAGTCTCTCTCAGCGAGACCAGAGAGACTCGATGAGAGACGGAGACTGGAGGCTCGCTTTCAGAGACTCTGAGAGACTGAATATTTTTATCTCAGGTGACACCTATACCACCAGTAATTCAACCAGTAATTGAATAAATAGTCACATTTCATTCAGATTATGAGATGAGCAATTAATTACTAAAAGTAAGTTAGAAATTAGTTAAAGGGTGAAATGAGTAATCGTTTTCACTTACCCTAATGGTATGTTAAGTTTTCAGTTTATTTATAATTTTAATAACTAAACAATTTTACTGTATACAAACACTTTATTTTTATGAAAATCGATTCCTTATTCTAAACATAAGTTTTGGTACCAGGTAGTAATCCATTGCCTATTTGGCAGACTTCAACAGAAAACGTCTTGGGGTACAGCCATTTGTAAAGTTAAAATTTAGTTCAACATGTGTTGTTATTAAAATGTTTTCATATGTTATTATAAATCTGTTGTATGTTGCATTAAAGAGAACATTTTATTTAATTAGATCAAATCTTATACTTAATAGGGTCAACTAGACCTACTCAACGCTTACCTTTGCGAATAGATATCTTATATATGTTAATGGAAATATGTGTAATTTGTCATTGTACACAATTCCTAGGCAATGTGTATAATATCTAAAATCGCCCGGAAATGTGTGAAGTAAATTATTTTAGACACATTTCCTAGGAAATCTATACATTTCCTAAATAGCAATGGAAAATGTATTACATTCAAGATATTACGCGGAGATAGCGGAGCTGTGGGAGGGTATTCCAAGATCCAATCAGGCGATTTATTTTATTCAGAGATAACTCTGATTCTCAGTTTACTAACGCGTTTTATTCATTTTATTCAGAGAAAATTAGTTTTATACATTTCCTACTATAATATCGAAATTTCATGTATACATTTCCCAGGATATATGTGTATTAAAAAATCTTTGAAACGATATTTTACACATTTTTTAAATAGTCTCGGAATTGTATATTTTTCCTAGGAATTGTATACTTACAATTACTAGATTTCATACGTTTCCAGTAACGTATATGATCAGTATATGTTAGAGCATTCCCGGGAAGATTCATCTAGGAAGGTTTTTATTATTTTCGTTTGGTCATAAAAAGGAACAAGTGGTAGAAAAGGGAAAGTCTCGTCTCATCACGTCGTGAGACCCACCCGATAACGATTCAGTGTAAGAAGAACAATGACTTGGTATAAAAGGAGCGATTTGTAAGCAAGCACGAAGCCGCTCATTAGAGCCAGTCCTTCTCACCAACAACCTGTACTTTACATTTATTCATATTAATAGCATCGTCTTAGTCGATGCCACGACATTTCCTCAAAAATACAGGACCGTATTACGCCCGGCGCCGCCCACCAATTAAACATGCCCCGAGCCAACATGGTCCGATGCTTTATGGCGGAAAATTACAAGAGACACTCGCTCTTCTCCCAAGATCTCTTATCGGGGTGAGAAATTGACTTCTCTTCACTGATAAGTCACCTGCTAATTACCGTGTACGCGTGTATACCATACGTATGTACACGTTTGTATGTCGTACAGCGGAAACCGCCAAGAACATTTGCAGTAATTACCGCAGTTAAGAGGCGGCGAATTAAAATTATGGAAAGAGTTTATTAACCGGCGCGGTGTGGTTATAATTGAAACGGGCACGAAAGCCTTGAAACTATAATAAAATATTCGTTAGCAGTTGAACCCGTCCTAATTTGGACGGATGGTACCATTTTGAATGACGTATCACTTAGATACATTTTAGTCTATGACTGAATATTGACATTTGACAGTTGTTTAATTCCTGCTGGAATATTTGCTACTTGTATTTAAAATTTACCGCTAAACAAAAGCAAGCGTCATCCTTTAATTAGACGTTTTCATAGTCAGAGCTAATTGCAGAAAGTTGTATCATCAGAAGCGATAGCTACACAACTTTATGGTACTAACATTCGTATGTTAGAACCAAAGATATTAGCTCATCAGGAAGTAAAATGACGTTACTGAACCAACTATTTATTAAGGGTGTGAAAGCAGTATTGGAACTTCGAACCGAATTAAAGCGAATGTACTATTCAAAAATTTGGTGTTGATTACGTAGTATATTAATTAATCACTAAAATATGATTATCATTGCTTGTATATTCTTGACGCAAATGACATCAAGATAGTATTCAACCATTCTAATAAATATCAATCTAGAAAACTCTCGTCATGTTAAATTAATTAATTATTTCTGATATTGTTTAATGAAAAAGACTAACCTTAGTTTATTAACAAGACAATAATTTATTCATATTAGTGGTCAGCCATCTTTATCACTTCATTGTTGCGGTATTATTGATGCTGTCGGCCATTATTCATTTGTTGTCGGCCATTATACATTTTCAATTGTTGTGATTGTCGGCCATTGTACCTTTTTAATTGTTGTTACATTGTTGCCGATGGCGGCCATCATTCTGTGTAGATAATTGCTGTCGCTAAAACAAGATGTCACTCTGTGCAGCTGTAATCGGTAAATTGAAAAACTGATTTTATTTTCATATGCATTAAAATTTACAAAATTTGTTTTGTATTAAATTTAGACTAATAGAAATCATAAATATTATATAGCATATTTATTAAACTCAGTAGTAGGCATAGATA
>NW_020442466.1:2470033-2478608 GCF_000699045.2 Agrilus planipennis
TAACCTCAACGTGATAGGCACGTTACCATAATCGAATAAAATAATTCGAAGTGGTCTGTATTCTGTCGAAACTGCCAGACGTGGATGGCGTTTACCGCGCCATTTGTGGTATTTTCTAAAACGCGCCATTAAGACAGCAGGTAAAAATTGGTCTGTGTTCTGTCGGAACTGTCTGCGACGTGCTGATGAGATCCACGAAGATTGAAATCGCGATCCGCTTCTGGCAGTTTCGACAGAATACAGACCACTCCGAATTATTTTATTCGATTATCGTAACGTGCCTATCACGTTGATGTTAGCTACGCCAGGATTTGTTTCAGCATGTAGATATCCATATATTTAAATGGACCTTGTTGGAGCATACGTAATCCTAAAATGTAGCATCGTACTACAGATGGCGTTTACCGCGCCACTTGTGGTATCTTCTAAAACGCGCTGTTAAGACAGCAGGTAAAAGTTGGTCTGTATTCTGTCGGAGCTGCCTGCGACGCGCTGAGGAGATCCAAAAAATCGAAATCGCGATCCGCGTCTAGCAGTTTCGACAGAATACAGACCACTTCGAATTATTTTATTAGATTTCATGTGTTTTATAATTGCATATTATTCCCCTATATTTTCTCCCCTTGTTGCCCTTTAAATGCAAGGTGTTCTTATACCTAAGTATACATTTATAATGTAGTGATTGTTGGTATTTATTGTTTTTTTTTGTACAACCCCCATCTGAAAAATTTAGCAGTGGTTACTTTACGGGACGCTGTAAATACCTGTTTAATGGTTGTTACAGTATAAATAATTAATATAATATATTTTAGCAGAGGCCACCGTGGCTTTTGACTAGAATCGACTTCACTTATTTTCACTGCCATTAATCGTAACATGGACTGACGTTAATGGTAACTTTAATCAAACCGTTGTTACTATTTCGTACATGGGGCAAATGCTCAACGTGTACGCGTTCTAATGACGACGAACAATGAAGGCGAAATAAAAGATATCGTCGGTTATAAATGGAACTATTAATAACATCCTTCGGGGGTATTTGCAAGTGGCGACACTAACAAACAAATGAAGGTCGGATTCGGATGCATGCTGCTACATACACGGTTGACTCTAAAATACCCTGTTCCGTCGCCGCTATTTTAAGTATCACGATTTATTATTAAAAAGGACAAAAAATCGCGAGATGCTCTTGGATGTTTCTTATTTATAACTACGCTTAATCATAAACAGAACGATAATAATGTTTTAAAGCAGTAAAAAATGTGAACAACAATTTAATTCGTAGTAGCAGTAATTTATTAGATTTCCAATATAATTTTCTCATAATTTTCCATTTAGGCTCTGATTATTTAATGATAATGCCAAGCCTCAAAGTAAATCAATATCTTCTAACCATGCTTAACCTATGAACCCCCCCCCCCTATGTGTCACAGATACGCTTTCGACCAATGTTTCCTTGTAACATTTATTTAACTTAAATTGTGTTCAATACATTAGTTAATTGATTTTTTGAATTAATTTTACCAACCAATAACCTCAAATTAATGAGGAAAAATTGTTGCTGCTGTAACGCCCTCGCCAGGAATCGAACCCCTAGTTCCTGGGTTTACTCATCAATACTCTACCACCAAGCCAGAAAAGGTAACAACATCAAAACCGACAATATGTACCTAACTGTGTACGTTACAGAATCGTCTAACCAATGTATAACCATTACTAACAATGACTAATATATTTTAGGATTAATAAAGAATATTGTAAAACTCTCTATAATGAGTTACGTTTAGAATGGCGTCGTTTTGGGTTTATTAGATATAGACAAATTTTGTAGGTACGAAGAACTTTCTATTTATTCTTTAAAGAAGTTTATCTATGTTCTCTAAATCGCATTTTAAAGATTTTGCTCATTTGGCCAATGTATTCTTTTTTTATTTAATTGTAACTGTAAATTCGAAAAAGATTGTTAAAGGTGTATGTTTGGAGCGCTGCCCTGTACGGGTGCGAAACATGGACGGTGGTGGCGACGAAAAAGAAGAGGTTAGAAGCGTTCAAAATGGTGATGTTACCGACGAATGTTGAGGATACCGTGGATAGAGAAGGCTAGAAATGAAGAGGTATTAGAAAAAGTAGGAGAACGGAGGATGAAAGTCAATAAGAAATAGGCGAGACAGATTAGTCAGAGACATATTAGAGGCAGAAACAGGACTTTAGAAGTAGATTTAGATTAGATTACTGTTCACAAACAGTTAAAGATGTGGGATGTTCTAGTTTTAGGGAAATGCGAATATTAGTTCAGGATAGGAAGGAGTGGAGGTGCCTGTCCAACTAGTCTTAGGACTGACGACCTTATGATGATGAACTGTATTACGTCAAAAAATTTATTTTGTTTATTTAAAACGTTGTAAAATTCACTCGTTGAGCATTTAATTTTTTCTTCAAATTAAATTCTCAACTGTCTCTCAAGACGATCGCTGCGATAACAGAGAGAATAGGAATAATACGAACGTGTTTGGTTTTCTTCGTCACCTCTAATGACTTTAAAAGGCACTCTCCGTGTAAACTCATCCGCTGTTCTGCGCCCTTCATTTTTCATTCGGCGGTGGAGATGCAGAGCCAACCGCTCCTTAGGTCTTTTAACCAAGGGCGAAATTCATTAGTTGCAGCAGTCGTCCTGTTTCGAAGTCACTAGAACGTTTATTAATGATAAGAACACATCCTTTGTAAAAAGGTGCGATCCAAGATATAAAACTACTTTTGTACGACGTTGAAAAATGAACGCTACCGTAAACATATAATCGACTCAAAACGTCATCAGTCACTTTCAGACCCTCGCGGTACGCTCCTGAAATTTTAATCTCCGGCGCAAAACCAACTTTTGATTTAATAAAAAATATCGCTATTTCCACTAAAGGACAGTACCTGCTTATATGAAATACGTATTCAAATGTACACTTAGGAGAATCTAGGGACTAAAAACTATAGCCTGACAATGTGGGACAAAGGCAAGGAAAGTGGTTCTCTTATCTAAAGCATGATGCCAGAAATGTCTGAAGTATGCAGAAAACAAAAACTTTTTACTTGAAGTATCTTATGCTCTTCTAAGGGCTCATGTACACATCAATCATATTATTATTGTAACTTCTAAATGAAAGATGTCGATTTTAATTTTATGCATACCATTACGTATAGAGTTTTCAAATGGCCTCGAGGGTCAAGCTCATTGTCAAATTGTAGGTCACTGTCCTAAGTCTCCCTCAAGTGTTTCTTCCTCAAAGGGCATAAAGACCTGAAATATCGGGAATCATATTTTCGCTCTTCAGCTATGATCATGTCTATCCAAAGTGTCCCACAAGTGCTTGTTCATCGAAGGTCATGAAGCTTTGATTGTTCTGGAAACTTATTTTCAAGCTAAAGCACCAAAGCTGTGTCCCAGCTCTGATCATGTCTATGTAAATTAACCTGAAAAAGAGTTGTGCAAAATCCTCACCAAAAAAAGCTTCAAGCCCTAAGCCCTTTCTTAAAGTACCATAGCTCTTGAAATGTCAATATCTTTTTAGAATCCATTTATCAATTAATTCGAAGGCAATTAGATTTAAATTCCTGAGCACTTTGAAGCTACATGAAGCCCTTTATGTAACCAATTACAAAACATTATTGTAAAGCACTTAAAATTTACACATACCTAATACGCGTGGAGCTTTTAAATGACCTTAAAGGTTATGTTCATGGTCAAATCCGATGTCTCCCTCCGAACACAATAGGGTTAAATTTAGATCGATGACGAGATATTTCAGGAGTGTGTGTGTGCCAAGTAAATGAGTAATTTTTATGTTTGGTAAATGTTTTGCCCTACCCGTATAACTGTTTGCTGTTCAAAGTGATATACTACATGAAATTTCGTTAACAAACTTCTACGATTGCTTGTTTATTTCTTTACAACAACGGTAAAAGATTTTTGCGTCGTGGGAAATGTATGGAAAAAATACCTCGAGTCATCAACATCATTACGAGTAGAATGTTTATTATAATGTACCAACTGATACACATACACATATAAACGTACTTACTTATAGAATACGAAAAGCCAGTTAACTAACCAACTGTGAGCACCTAAACATTTTCTTTCTATTCTGAATATAACCTAAATAAGGATGGTTCCATTGATAAAACTATCTCATAATTTAAACCAAATTACAATAAAATATTAGCGAGGCCGTACGTAAACATAAGCCGACATGCATATCTTCTGCGAGAGATCTTAAAATACAATGGCCATTGTAGCCGATCATTCTTAGCTTTATGCTTAATAAGAGCATTATTTCCTTTGCCTTATTATGTATATATTATAACGACCTCCGCTAGCTGCATCCAATCATTTCTACATAGATGAGCTTATTCATAATAGGCACATTCTCGTATCCACACATATGCCTACCTTTAGACAAAACAGGAATAGTAAGTGACCTTCAATTAAATCCATAATACTAACTATCTGCAATCTACATATACTAACATCTGACAGAGTACTGAATACTTCTACTTTAGTAAAACCATTAAACTTGGAATACATATTGTTATATTGCACTTTGGGGTTCTAGTCCAAAGGAACATAATATTTCTGCTACCTTTAGGAATTGATATGATTCCTGAAGCCGTTGCTTCACTTACAGGTGAAAAATCACTCAATCCAGTTCAATTATTGTTCAACAAAAAGCTCTTGAAATCATGAATGGACTAAAAGCATATTTTTTAGCATAAAACAATAAAAATTTCTCTAATAACCCCGAATCTAAATTGACCTGAAACAGAACTTGGCAAAGTCGCCACCAAAAGACCATCGAATCCGTCACATAAAGTTTCTTTGCCCTTAAAGCGCTAATTAGATTTTAATATCCAACAACTTTAAATTACCTACCAATTATTTCGAAATATCCAAGCACTTTGAAAGAACCTGCAGTCCATTAAATTACAAATTACGAAGCACTTTTATAAACTAATTCGTTTGTCAAGGTTCAACTGCTTGTTCGTTGAAGTCTTGAAGTCCTCGAAGGGGTGGAAGCTGATTTTCAAGCATACAGCCCTAAATCTCCATCGAGATTTGATCAAGTCTATGTAAATTAATCTGAAATAGATCTGAGCAAAGCCATTGCCAAAGAGCTTCAAACCCTAAGCCAAACGCTCATGCTTAAAGTACTTTAGCCCTTAAAGCGTCAGTTACATTTTAAAATCCAACGACTTCGAAAGCAACTAGAATTAAACCCCTAAGAATTTGTAAGTGCTTCAAACACTTCAAAACAACTTGTGATTTGGAAATTACAAAGCACTTTTATAAAGTAATTCGCATATCAAGACTCAAGAAAATCTTAAAGCTTAGAATTTCAAGCACAAAACAGTAAAGCTCTGCCCAGCTCTGAACTGATACAAATTTTGCATGAGGAAGCAATAGATAGGAATTCCTAAATGCATATACAGGGTGCTTCAAAAAAATGTATACACACTTTGAACTTCCATAGAAAATTTATTTACCGTTCTACAAAGTTAAATTTCAGGAAAATAGAAAGCTGAAAGTCCAATGTAAATGAAACATAAATAACAAATGTTAATACTGTTCAAATTGGTGNTTTATACATTTCCTACTATAATATCGAAATTTCATGTATACATTTCCCAGGATATATGTGTATTAAAAAATCTTTGAAACGATATTTTACACATTTTTTAAATAGTCTCGGAATTGTATATTTTTCCTAGGAATTGTATACTTACAATTACTAGATTTCATACGTTTCCAGTAACGTATATGATCAGTATATGTTAGAGCATTCCCGGGAAGATTCATCTAGGAAGGTTTTTATTATTTTCGTTTGGTCATAAAAAGGAACAAGTGGTAGAAAAGGGAAAGTCTCGTCTCATCACGTCGTGAGACCCACCCGATAACGATTCAGTGTAAGAAGAACAATGACTTGGTATAAAAGGAGCGATTTGTAAGCAAGCACGAAGCCGCTCATTAGAGCCAGTCCTTCTCACCAACAACCTGTACTTTACATTTATTCATATTAATAGCATCGTCTTAGTCGATGCCACGACATTTCCTCAAAAATACAGGACCGTATTACGCCCGGCGCCGCCCACCAATTAAACATGCCCCGAGCCAACATGGTCCGATGCTTTATGGCGGAAAATTACAAGAGACACTCGCTCTTCTCCCAAGATCTCTTATCGGGGTGAGAAATTGACTTCTCTTCACTGATAAGTCACCTGCTAATTACCGTGTACGCGTGTATACCATACGTATGTACACGTTTGTATGTCGTACAGCGGAAACCGCCAAGAACATTTGCAGTAATTACCGCAGTTAAGAGGCGGCGAATTAAAATTATGGAAAGAGTTTATTAACCGGCGCGGTGTGGTTATAATTGAAACGGGCACGAAAGCCTTGAAACTATAATAAAATATTCGTTAGCAGTTGAACCCGTCCTAATTTGGACGGATGGTACCATTTTGAATGACGTATCACTTAGATACATTTTAGTCTATGACTGAATATTGACATTTGACAGTTGTTTAATTCCTGCTGGAATATTTGCTACTTGTATTTAAAATTTACCGCTAAACAAAAGCAAGCGTCATCCTTTAATTAGACGTTTTCATAGTCAGAGCTAATTGCAGAAAGTTGTATCATCAGAAGCGATAGCTACACAACTTTATGGTACTAACATTCGTATGTTAGAACCAAAGATATTAGCTCATCAGGAAGTAAAATGACGTTACTGAACCAACTATTTATTAAGGGTGTGAAAGCAGTATTGGAACTTCGAACCGAATTAAAGCGAATGTACTATTCAAAAATTTGGTGTTGATTACGTAGTATATTAATTAATCACTAAAATATGATTATCATTGCTTGTATATTCTTGACGCAAATGACATCAAGATAGTATTCAACCATTCTAATAAATATCAATCTAGAAAACTCTCGTCATGTTAAATTAATTAATTATTTCTGATATTGTTTAATGAAAAAGACTAACCTTAGTTTATTAACAAGACAATAATTTATTCATATTAGTGGTCAGCCATCTTTATCACTTCATTGTTGCGGTATTATTGATGCTGTCGGCCATTATTCATTTGTTGTCGGCCATTATACATTTTCAATTGTTGTGATTGTCGGCCATTGTACCTTTTTAATTGTTGTTACATTGTTGCCGATGGCGGCCATCATTCTGTGTAGATAATTGCTGTCGCTAAAACAAGATGTCACTCTGTGCAGCTGTAATCGGTAAATTGAAAAACTGATTTTATTTTCATATGCATTAAAATTTACAAAATTTGTTTTGTATTAAATTTAGACTAATAGAAATCATAAATATTATATAGCATATTTATTAAACTCAACGTATTTCTTATTATTTTGAAAGCACAATCTAATCCTAGATGCTTAAATTGATCAGGATACTACACTTTACTCCTGTTCCTGAATTTTTAGTCTCAATCTTGCAAATTAAATTGTGATCTTCGTTTTGAGAATACACTTGTAAAGTAATCGGTTAAATCAAGATTTGAATTTAAAGTAAAATTAAATTCAAGCGCTTCAAGCTAATTTAGTAGAAACAATTATATTAATGAAGAATATGTCTATCCAGGTAAATGGATCCACGTAATTTCTCTAATGTCTATAATTCATATGATCGTCCTAACGTTGAAGCCGATTATTATACTTCGGCGAGTGTTTACGAGCATTCAAGAAATTGCACGTAATTGTGATAGTAATTGCTCTGTGGTTATATTGCATCATCACTTGATTAGCTGCTTAAGAATTGCCGCAATAAAACTAGATAATTGATAAAATAATTAAGAAGTAATGCCAATTTCGTATACCTTATTGGAGAAACCATTTGAAGGATATTAACTCGAATATATATATACGATATTTAACTAATAGCCAAGTTTATTAACTAACCGACAAAAGACGTGCAGTATAATGTATAAAAGCTCACTAATTTTTAAAGAATGAAATCTAATTAAGCTTTGGTTTATTAAGTTCATGAAAGAAGCTTTTGATTTTTGAATTTTTTTGATGTAATTACTTTATTTTGATTACAAACAAGAAATAAGTTCTAAATGAATTAATTACACAGCTGCTAAAGTTTTAAGTTAATAAAGTTGTGCCCAGTTTTATACGGTAGGGAGAATAACCTTAAGAAATAATGTAAAGATATTTGAGTAACAAAAATTTATTGTTTCAACCCTTTCAGGTCATACTCTCAAGAGGAGGTGTATTACATGGACCTCCAAGGTTCAAATAAGATTGTTACTAAAATACTTATATGCAAGGGAAGAAAAAGTAGGGAAAGGGCGAATATAAAGATAGGAGACGAAAAATTAGAAGAAGTGGCTGATTTTAGATACCTAGGAAGTCAGATAAGTCAGGATGGAAGGAGTAGTAAGGATATAAAGCAGAGGATAGCGCAGGGTCGTGTCGCCTTTAATAAAAAGAAGTCACTTCTATGCTCGCGAACGGTTAATTTAGAAATTCGAAAAAGGTTGTTAAAGGTGTATGTTTGGAGCACGG
>NW_020442466.1:2484587-2541381 GCF_000699045.2 Agrilus planipennis
TTTTATTTTCAACAAGATGGTGCTCCGCCGCACTATCACAGGGACGTACGAGCTTACCTGGATCAAAATTTGTCGGGCCAGTGGATAGGACGCAGGGGGCCAATCGAGTTTCCAGCACGCTCTCCAGACCTTACACCACTGGATTTCTTCTTGTGGGGCACAGTAAAAGATGAGGTGTACAAACGTAAACCACGTAACCTAGACATTCTTTGGAATGAGATTCAAGCAGTGTGTAGAGAAATCTCATTGGACGTTTTGATACGATGTACAGAATCTGTGGTGACTCGTACTCAGAATTGTATTGATGCTGTAGGTCACCAATTTGAACAGTATTAACATTTGTTATTTATGTTTCATTTACATTGGACTTTCAGCTTTCTATTTTCCTGAAATTTAACTTTGTAGAACGGTAAATAAATTTTCTATGGAAGTTCAAAGTGTGTATACATTTTTTTGAAGCACCCTGTAATATAATGGTCTTAAATTTTCTCTTATTATTCTATTTAGTTATAACGACACAACTAATAGCATGTTACATTAACATATTGGAATTAGATTTCTTAAAAAGGGCCGTATGCTGTATGTATATATATGTGTGTCCGCATATCTATTAAAATAAATCTGTATGAAACGTAGTGATACGTACCTCATCATTCAATGTCTTCTTGTGACAAAATTGGATGTTAGGTATCCATGGGAGGTGAAACAATTTACTATCATTACAAGAATATTAACGGTAAGGCTTCTTGTTTTATATGACAATGAATCATTCACGAATGTCTAAACTGTAACAGCTTCTGGCTGTTATGGGCTGCATTGGAGCAGACCAGATAATTAGATCTGGTAAAGGCAACGGGTTAAGTGTGGAAAGACACTTGGCTCGCTCAATTCGTCGTAATAAGAAGCCACATCATCTATCATCCCAGCATTGAATGACGCTCCTGTCCAAGTAAATATGTTGAAATTAAAGTCTAATCTCACCATCTAGGAGAATTCAATTTAAATTTAAAAAAAAACACTGCTGAGAGAAAGAACATCGAAAACGTTCCGTTATTGGAAGACTTAACCACTAAATGACAGATGAAGAAATTATATTTGATGAGGCGTACACTGATACATATCTGACTTCTGAATTAGATATAATACAATAGTATTAGTATTTAAAATTTCTTTTTTGCAATGTCGCAGATAAGTTTGGAAGCATATATTGAATTTAAGTACCTAATAAGGAAGCAGATTCACTTAACACTTAAAAAATGTCAGTTACAGGGTTTAGAACAAAACGTCCCTAGACAAAAATTTTCAGTCTCTCTCCAGTCTCTCACAGTCTTTCAGAGTCTTTCAGCGTCTCTGAGAGCGTCTCTCACAGTCTCTGAGTTATTGCCTAGGTATTTTAATGGATCTCACACAGTCTCTGTATGAGAAACTCGAACGATAAAGAGATTCAAGTCTGTCACAGAAAGACTGGGATCTTTGAAATACGTTGAACTTAGAAAATTTTAACCATGTCTGTCGAGACACCACTTATTGAGAGATTCGAGCCTCTCGTTCAGATATTCGAGTCTCTCGTTCAGAGATTCGAGTCTCTCGTTCAGAAATTCGAGTCTCTCGTTCAGATATTTGAGTCTCTCGTTCAGAGACGCTAAACAGTTTTTTTGACAGTCTCTGTCAGCGACACCAGAGGGACTCGATGAGAGACGGAGACTGAACATTTTTATCTCGGGTGTAAGACGATACTTGTCAAATATATAACAAAACTTCTAATTTTTAAATTAAAATATTAACAATCATTAGATAGGTTCGAGTCTCACGTTTAGAACCGGATACGAAATGAGGAATCTCTCTATGAGCGACTCGAGTCTCTCGCTCAGAGACGCTAAACATTTCTTTTAACAGTCTCTCTTATCGACACCAGAGAGACTCGATGAGAGACGGAGACTCGAGTCTCTCTTTCAGAAATTTTGAGACTGAGTATTTTTATCTAGGGGTGTATCACAATGATTTTGTGTACAATCATATTCTACCGTATGTATATGTTTGTTAATATCTCACTTAGACTTGGTCGTGAACAAAATGATGATTGATCTTAAAAGAACAAGGGCCTTGTCAAATTTGATCCGACTTTAATCATAACAAATGCATTAAATTCTGGTACTATCTGACTACTAAAACGTTTAATACGAGGTTGAATTGTATATATCGCAGGACGATATCGTTTAAACAGAATTATTAATTAAAAAGCACCAATTTTGACGCATTTGATCCAAAAGAACTAGAAAAAAGGACATTATGCGGTGTATAATTGGTTGCATATACACACCTGAATTTAAATGCAAATGTTGTGCACCCTTAATAAAGGGATAGCACATTCCAAACTTGGATTGGGTCAATAACAACTTCCAAAAAAATGTTGAGGTCCCTCCAACTACTACAGCAACGATTTAGACGGAGGAGATGACTGTATATGGCGTTATTTTGCGAATCTATTCAAGTAAAAATGCTTTAAATATATGTAAAAACGTTCGTTACTTGCCATTGTTCAAAATTTATTTTTGTATATACACACATACGTACCTGTTTGGTTTATCAGTGGTACAAAACTCCGCTTGTGCATTAACTACTATTTTTTTTTCTTGGTTTGTCGTTTCTCAAATGGGATATTTATTTCTGCCACTTCTAATTGACCGGCTTGAATAAAATCGTTGTACGAAACACAATTAAGTCTCATTCAACTTTGCCAGTCGGATTTGCTTTTACGTTTTGTATGCCAAAAGTAAAACAATACAGATGCGTTGAAATCTCGCCAATCTGTTCTCATCAATTACATATACGACCAATAGCAGAATTGAATGCTTCAGATGCCTTTGATCTTTGCCAAAGGACATTCTTCCTGTTCTATAAACAGACACACGGACGTTTTCTATTTAGGTTTTCGGAGCCAGCGAAATTTGAACTGTATGCATTTTTAAATTTTCTGCATAATTTGATCGGACTCGTTTAAAGAAAAACAACATTATTTTGATATATTATTTTTATATTCAATAAACATTCGAATAAAATAATTCGATGTGGTCTGTATTCTGTCGAAACTACCAGACGCGGATCGCGATTTCGACCTTTTTAGATCTCATCAGCGCGTCGCAGGCAGCTCCGACAGAACACAAACCAACTTTTACCTGCTGTCTTAACAGTGCGTTTTAGAAAATACCACAAATGGCGCGGTAAACGCCATCTGTAGTACAATGCTTCATTTTAAGATTACGTATGCTCCAACAAGGTCCATTTAAATATATGGATATCTACTTGCTGAAACGAAAGTTGGTCTGTGTTCTGTCGGAGCTGCCTGCGACGCGCTGATGAGATCCAAAAAGATCGAAATCGCGATCCGCGTCTGGTAGTTTCGACAGAATACAGACCACTTCGAATTATTTTATTCGATTATGGTAACGCGCCTATCACGTGGAGGTTAGCTACGCCGGGATTCTTTTCAGCAAGTAGATATCAATATATTTAAATGGACCTTGTTGAAGCATACGTAATCCTAAAATGTAGCATCGTACTACAAATCGCGTTTACTGCGGTATTTTCTCAATAAACATTGTATGAAATTATGTTGCCCGTTGTCTTTGACCTATATAAATATCTGGCCATCATCATTTATCAGTTGCAAAATGTTCAAAACGTTCTGTATTCGGAGAATTCCTGATTAAAATCTATACGTTCTTCTACCTGCCTTTCTACCTCTTGCAATTTGGAATATATGCTTATTTATAGCCCAATCGAACAATGGACTCTGTTTTTAAAAGAGTAGCTATTTTGATATAATGATCCAATTATAATACTGCAGAGTAATTTATAAGCCAATAAACAACATAAATCAATGGAACCTATTTGTAAGGAATAACAAATTAGGAAATGATATAATTCAGGTTAATTGTTTCAGTTTTAAAATCAAAAATTGGTTTGAGAAAGACAAAAATCCTAATAAACAGTTTAAAATCACAAAAACAGAAGAGTACAAGCAACAATAATAAAGAAATTACATGCCAATCATCGTCATAAGGTCGTCAGCCCTAAGACTGGTTGGACACGCACCTCTATTCTTTCCTATCCTGAGCTAATCTTCGCATTTCCCTAAAACTAGAACAACCCACATCCTTAACTATGTGCGAACAGTAATCTAATCCAGGTCTACCTCTACCCCTCCTGATTTCCGTTTCTGCCTCTAATATGTCTCTGACTAGATCTTCATGCCTGAGAAGGTGTCCTACTAACCTATCTCGCCTATTTCTTATTGACTTCCATAAAGACCTCTGTTTTCCTATTCTTTCTAATACCACTTCATTTCTAACCTTCTCTGTCCATGGTATCGTCATCATTCGTCTGTAATACCACATTTCGAACGCTTCTAATCTTTTCTTTTTCGCCATGCGCACTGCCAATAAGAAAAAGATATTCGGACTCCCAAAGAAATGGATAAACTACAAAATTGAATAACGTAAAAAAACGAAGCTACTTCCCGCTGTACACGAAGAAGGAGAATAAAACGAAGAAAAGAAGCCAGATAGATAAGTCCTTCAGTCTGTATTTTCGATCGAATGAGGTACCTACCGTGAAGGTAACGGCAGCTTTCCTTACAACTTGTGTCTTTCCATTTCATTTACGAAATCGCCGAGGGAGAACCTTTCAATGAAGCTTTAAATAAATTAAAGGAAAATACAATTGGCACAGTCCAATGTGCCGCAGAAGCAGATGCAGCATCGCCGGTAGCATCAGCGATGGCACATTCATGGTTCCAAAATAAACCGTTGCTTGAAAGAACATTGTATGGATGTTTAACGTTATGTAAATAGCCCTTTACCTATAGCCATTTATTTTATCTTGAAATAACATCACCATCAAACTGAGACCGTCTCGCTTGGCAACGTCGCTTCGCAAAGAATAAACGAGACGATAAACGGAGCGAACAAAAGGGTATGAAATGATATTGCTAAACGGATTTTGGGTGAACGCCCTAGGCATTAAAAAATATGTGTCTTAGAAAATACCAACGAAGCTAAATAAGCAATATATAAGTATGTTTACCTCACATTTAAATAACGTTTTATAATTAAAAAGTATGCCTATACATCTACAGAGAGGATTGTGTTAGTTTTTTGGCATTTTTATTGAGTTCTGTATTTCAAAATAAAAGAACAGATGACGTTGCCAAGTTATTAATATATTTTCGTTATCTTTCATATTTTTAATATGTTATTATAAAATGCACGAGTTCTACTCTTTTTGAAACTTTCCGGGTATCTTTTCAACGAAACAAAATTAGATAAATTCTCTATGTCACTTTAATTTGAATATTATGTAGTTAAGTTCAATTTCAAGTTCAAGTTCCGCAATTTTTATGAGAATACACGTAACCAAATTTGTAATTTGTAGACTAAATACTATCGCCATATTTTGCACATATCTTTTAGAAGCAAACAAAATCCTTATTTATCTATAAAGCGAAATTTCTCTGTTCTGCTTTACCCGTAGGACAAATTTCCATTCTATTTCCATTAAAAAAAAATGCCATTTAATTATATCACTGATAATAATTAATAGTAATAAGTGGAGAATTGCCAATGGGATGAATGGAATTTCCATTAGAATTCTAGTGAAAATCCCATCCAGAACTCAATGGGATTTCCGTTGCGTTCCATTCAAACTTCCATTCCTGAACCCAGTGGAAATCCTAGTGTCAATTGTTTATTTTTTACCTTTAATTATTGTTAGTGGTAATTAAATGACATTCGTTTCAATCAAGATGAAATATGAGGTTTTTTAACGAAAAAGAATATGAACTACATGACAATTATTATTCCAAATAATGTCTTGTTTATTATTTTTACAACTTGCTCTGAAATCACATTAACTTCAGCACGTTTTTCTCTATTTTTTTAATAAGTTTTAATCATCTCAAACCAGATCTTTTCCATTTTTAGGTACCCAATTTTTTTCCATTTATATTGAATGGTTTTAAATAGAATCTATAAATTTTACATTGGTTGCCATTGAAAATCAATGGAAATTTTTCCTATGTCAATATTAATGGAATTACTGTAAATGGAAACAATTAATTTTCCACTTATGCCAAATGGGTTTGAATGGAATTTACAAATTTTCCATTGATTCCCATTGAAGTTTAATTCCTACGGGTATTCTTTAATAACGACTCCCTTAAAGAGCTTGCCATGTAATAAAACTATAAAATATTCCTTCTCTTAATAGGAACGTGATGCATATTTGTTATTAATATTGACTCAAAGTTTAAACGATTTTCTGCTTTGTCGCACTTCGTTTACTTTTACCTACATGTTTAACGTTTGAAATATTGGTCGGTTGCAGAGTTGCAGTGATTATCGAACTCCTCAAGTCACTCAGAAGTTGTCAACTTGCAAATAGTATATATATGTATATAATGTGCAGAACTCCACGTAAGTTCGGTAATAATTAACGAACTTACCGAATGCGATGTTTGGGTACAAGACCGCGCATCTTCCGACTTACAATTAGTTCAGAGTTACTCCTCGTCCCCAACGAAACAATCCGTTTATGTATACGCATGTACATATTGAGGGAAGGTATGAAGGAGACGGTGCAAGAGAAGAAGAAAGAAGAGGAAGTGCTTTACATAATCGAATCAGGTAGTTAAGAGAATCGCGTAATTTTCCTTAACCTAATTGTCAGATGCAGATATGATTACACGTGTACTGACGAACACAGATCCGAAGGAAGATGCACCGTTACTTCTCTCAAATTTCCATCGTTACTGCAATTCAACGGAAGGGATAATAGGGATATTGTTATTGAATTCCCCCAATGTGAACTTTTTGGCTTTATATGCGTCTCTAGGAATAGATAATAACGAACTGTGGCGGTAACACCGTTAAAGTTAATTTCTTATATTCGTTTTTATTGAATTTTTATTATTATTATTATTTTGTGAATATTCTTCTAAATCTATTTGTAGACTTACAACTTCTTATCTTGTGCATGCCTTTGTTTCCTTTCAACCTAGATTCTATTGTTCTACTATCGTTAGCCTTTACCTAGAATTTCATCTTCACCTATACTTGCATGCACCCCTTACTAATAGCTGTACTTTCCCTTAATTACTTTTCCTAAAATTCTATATTGCTCGCTCTGAGTGCTATAAACCTGTACTTTCAACTTTACTGTTCATACTGTTCCTTCTTGAATATTCTATCTCTTTTTACTAACAATTCAGCTGTATATAAACCCCTAAATTTCCATACTAACCAACCACTCTGCTGTCACATTCGAGTAAGTCTACAACATTTCTTTATTGTTAATTGTCTGTCTGTTTTCATTGTTTTTGTATATATTTTTGTGTCTTGTTGTGTTCTTGTGTCTTTTCAATTTTACGTTTTTTGTCTGTTGTATATTTCTTTTTTAATTCATGGTTTTTGTTGCGTGTACATAAATTCAAGTTATTGTTATATCTTAGTGTTTTATTTGTGTTTTTATTTATTAAACATACCCAAAACGCTAAAGAACCTATTAAATAAGAAAAAGGGAAAAACTGTTATTTCCGCACCAAAGAAACGCCTAACAATAAATAAAATTGGTGTAACTCCTAATTAACAAAATAAGAGACGTAGTTACGTAGACAATAAATTACAATTTCTTCATCAAGTAAAGCAAAAGATAAAACCAAAGTTTAAATACACAAAGATGTTATTCCGGAAGCACGTCAAGATTCCATCCTAGGCCTTTCTAGAACTTAGGACAGTAAAGGTCTTCCGCCCTTGCCTCCAGCGTAGTCCGGATGGACTGCTCGCTCGCCGGCATTAGTAACTGGTTGGAATGAAGCACTCATAATTTTTTTAGTTTTTGGTTTTCTAAGGTAGTGAACAGAGTAAACTCATGTGGGCCAGACCAATATTATTTAGAATACCTTGACGCTCTCGAGCATTTGATCTAGTACAAGACATAAATAAGATACACCAGCCGCATCAGCAAAATTCTGTACAAATTTTTGGTTAGCGGCTGTGGAAACTTCATTTATTAGATGTACTTTATCACATAGTATATTTACATAAATACTATCATGATTGCGTCGTGCAATAAGTTAAAAATTTTCATATTTCGTTTCATAACGAGTAGTTATTTTATGAAAGTTAATGCATATATCTAGTTAGTTCTTATTGCACTTAACGTTTTGCAAGGTGGAAGTATAAATTGCAGTCGGTTTGTCAGGCGCGTCTTGCGACGTTTCCGTCGTCTTCCCTTCAACAACGCCCTTATCTCGTTATCTGCTCACGTCATAATGAGAACCAGCAGCGTAAGCCGGGAGTTTAAAGTTGAAAGCTCTTCCATCACAGCTTCTCCATATTTTCTCGGATGTACCTGTCCTACGTATTTCCACAGTAGGACGTGCTTGGTACGCGACATGCTCGCCTCTCACCCCTCACCCTCCGCCTCATCCACCTCCGGTTTATTCCAAATTAGTTTTATTTAAATTTAAATGAAGTTTCAAGCTCAAAAGGTATTATTCGCTTACTTCCAACGTTAATTATCCATCAGGTTACTGAAGATAAAGAGATGTTTTAAAGTTTTACCAAGGATGGTAATTGTAAACTGCTGTCTAAGTATAAAGAAGATTGACTTACGTAAACTAAAATTAAATTTAAACATTGTTGATTATGTTTTAAGATGAACTAAATTTAATACAGGTCTATACATTTCCGTCACAACACAACCACCTTAAATGTATTCTTAAATTATACAGTACTTAATGGTTTATAAAATGGCATTAAATAATTGTTTTCATATTGTAAAATATTGTTGTTATCGAGTGCCGATTTATAAAATGGCATTAAATATTTGTTTTCATATTGTAAAATATTATTGCGATGGAGTGCCATTGTTTGCATTTTGCGACCTGGCCACAAAGACTTGCATAAGAGGATTTTATGAGAAGTTTCGGGAAGTATTCTGGGTTTGACAACATTCCATAGTAGTATAAATACATAGGTGACTGGTAGGCAGTCGGAGTCAGTCGATTTATATGTAGACTAGCTACAAATGACATAAATAGTGTTAAAAAAATGATATCCAGCAAGCAGTGATAGAAAATAGCGAAAATATGGTAGGAGACTTTTTCAAATCGTTTTTTTTTATATATAGATTTACTATTTATTATTGTTATTCCTATGTTAACTTTATCGTAGCTCTTACAGTCAAATTTTAATGGTTTATTTTTGATTTAAAAAATATTTTAGACTTTTTTGTCTCAATTGAAAAAAAATATCTATCTTCTTGAAACATTTCTTATTCCTTTATATATTTTACTGCTTCAATTTTCTTTAAAAAGGTTCATATATCATTTAAACGATTTGCAAATTATTCCTACAATATCGTGCTGTCAGTTGAAAGTCTTTAGAGAATAGGAGAAAGGACGATTTCGTCATTTAGCAACTTAACACGTAGGTACATTAAAGGAAGAAACTACAAAATGTAAACGGATAATTACCATTTGACACGAATTTCACCGAACTGAACAATCAGAAAGTTGTAAATGCTGACATTTTAAGAGCTTTGCTTAATAAGCAGTTATGTATCATTAACGCAAATGAAATAACATCTTAACTAATTTATTACCACTTTGTTAAACGAACAGTTTATAGCTGTTCGACAGTATTACGATAAAAAATTTCTAGCACGTTAGCTATGCTAAAAACAAAGAAATAACACCTCACGTTTTATGCTTATTTTGGGGGCTGATAAAGTGACTTTAGTAACAGATTGTTACTGAATAAAAACGTTTTATTTATCTACAATATCAACACTCCAATCCACGCAGTCAGTATTTAAATGTAAGTGACCGTTTGCAATGAAAATTCTCTTACAATTAATCGAAAAATCCCTCATAACATAAACATTACTGTCTATCTCCATAACGAAGCAATTCGACACATTAGAACAGTAAACACAGGACGAAATTTTCCCAAAAATGAGGTAATTTAAAATTGAAACCCACCCTGTGAATTTGCTTTTATAAAGTTATAGTATTTCTTTATAAATAAGCGAATTTATAAGTTCATTTTAAGATATAACTACTTCACCATATTATTTAATTTATAATTTTATATATTGGATGTAATTACTTTAATCTAATACTGAAAGTGAATTGTATAATTTAGAATGATTACTCAACAATTCAAATAATTTAATAGTATAATAACAATCTTAGGCTACCTTATTAGATAATTGAGGAACGTAGAAATGACAGGGAACCATCACAGGGTGAGTGAATACGGTATGCCGCCTCACCACCCTGCATCCCTGTGATCTTGAATCCGACTCTCGACTATTATTGATTCCACTATTTACAGTCCATTTCAATTTGTTAGAATTGTGACCTTGAAGAAATCTGCGCGAAGATAAAAAGAATACACACTAGGCGTGAGCAAGAGCTCTCGATGGGCGGTCTTAGAAGATCGGCTAGAACTGTATAGTACTAGATGAAAATGTTTAGCAATTTCTTAAAACAAAAATGTATATAAATTAACAATAGAAAACAAAGCAAAAGTTTTATAGGTGTGTAGAGCGTTAAGTTAATTCACTTATTATTATTTTTGGCTAAATATGCTTTTAAATAAAGCATATTCTTAAATTTTAACGTGGCAGTTTAAATAATTTTGCGAATGGTACTGTACACTTTTGTCTAGTTCTCGCTCGATGATTGGTGGAGAAATGAGCTCCGCAGACAAATATGATTGAATTTGGAATTATGCTACGGCGCATCCTAATAAAGGGAAGAGGCATATCTCTAACTTCTTGAAACGAACAGTAAACGGTTGCTAATTGACCTACTAACGCATTAGATAAGTAGGTGTTAGTTTGAAGTTTTAAATAAACAATTTAGATGTACCAATTTTATTTAAATATAGATATCAGGTTGATGAAACTCTACTCTTTTCATTAAAATCTATTTTTTGAGGAAATAGGATATGGTCAAACCACAACCTACCTCTAAAACACTTCTGTGAATTTCGTCAAAATGTCATATTTGTCCTCCTAGCATAAGAACCTTCAAAGTCTTATTATTCCATAGATTTTGTTTTAATGTCACTTCCTTTTTTATCCAGAGAATCATAAGCTTAAAATATATAATCGTCTATATCTTATAATTGTTGTTTTTGGAAGACGACATTCCATTGTTAATCTCGGAATAAATTACCACAAAGGTTTCTTATGTTTCCAGGAAGAGCAGAGCATGGACGTCCATCTGGCTGATGCGCTACTGAGCACGTCATTACAATGTATCAAAAGTTGACGGATAAGTTTGTTGGGAGCACATGTCGTCGTCGATTTTGTGGCAGAGATGACGGTGGCCGCAGCGGAGGTCAATTTGACTCGAGCGTAAAAGAAAAAGCCCGTTTCAGAAATCTGAAATCATCTATAAAGCAGCTGCTTCAAATGTGACATATCGTCAGGTCTGATCTTCGGCGCGCTTGATATTTAAGGGTACTTGTCTCCGGTAATGGACATGTCTTCTTTCTGTCATCCGTGGCAGACAAAAGGAGATCTGAGTACTCGATACCTTCAGGTAAGCCTTTAAAAACGCTGTCGTATTCATTATAGTTGTTATTAACGTCGCCGTCGCGTCGTCGATACACTTGTCGAACTTTTTTTTTTTACTTTAAAAAACTCCAATTGCAGACAATATCTATTACCATCAGCCGTTATTTTAGAATATTTATACATACGTTCTGTGAGTACAAAGACTACATCACTATTTTCTATGTATGAGATTGTCATCAATATATGTGAAGGTATGTCATGCAGGTACAAGACAGAGTTCAATGACAGAAATATTACTATTATTGATGACAACTTAGGAGAAAGCCAAATCGTATGAATATCAAGATTCTCTCTTGAAATTATAGTTGATAAATGTGAAGATTTTTCGATCCTCTCCATGAAGTATGCTTCAAATATAACTTTTAGGGACTGTAGAAATAATACACTAAAATCGCAGACAATGACTATCAAACATCATCATCATCATAAGGTCGACAGTCCTAAGACTGGTCGGACACATACCTCCACTCTTTCCTATCCTGAGCTAAACTACGCATTTCCCTAAAACTAGAACAGCCCACATCCTTAACTATTTGCGAACAGTAATCTAATCCAGGTCTACCTCTACCCCTCCTAATTTCCGTTTCTGCCTCTAATATGTCTCTGACTAAACCTTCATGCCTGAGAAGGTGTCCTACTAACCTATCTCGCCTATTTTTTATTGACTTCCATAGAGTCCTCTGTTCTCCTATTCTTTCCAATACCTCTTCATTTCTAACCTTTTCCACCCACGTTATCCTCATCATCTGCCTATAACACCACATTTCGAACGCTTTTAACCTTTTCTTTTCCACAACGCCCACTGTCCATGTTTCGCACCCGTACAACGCCGTGCTCCAAACATACACCTTTAACAACCTTTTTCGAATTTCTAAATTAACCGTTCGCGAGCATAGAAGTGACTTCTTTTTATTAAAGGCGACACGACCCTGCGCTATCCTCTGCTTTATATCCCTACTACTCCTTCCATCTTGACTTATCTGACTTCCTAGATATCTAAAATCAGCCACTTCTAATTTTTCGTCTCCTATCTTTATATTCGCTCTTTCCCTACATTTTCTTCCCTTGCATACCAGTATTTTAGTTTTACTTTTATTTATTTTCATACAGTACTGATCTGTCAGTACCGCTTCCATTTTATTTAAAGTCCTCCTTGCTAGATGCTAATGGACTATCAAACATAACAGAAAATATGATCGTAACAATACTCACTTCGTCTGTGTTGTCTTTTGCTACCGTAAGTTTAATATGCTAAGCATACCCATGTAAAAAGAATGTGGCCAGCACTGTAGATGTTTTTTATGTTGCAAGACTAACTTCAGTGTAATCCGATTTGGGTTTGGTCGAAAAATGAGTGATATTTCAGATATAAAACTTGATTCATGTAAATGAAACCAATAATTGAAAAATCATGCTTTAGAGAAACTTTTAATTGATTCAAAGATTGTTTAAATTATTTGCAAACCCGAGAAAATAGGTTCTTAGTAAATAAAAAAGGGTAAGAGTGTGAAAGCTTGTCGTACTGCGGAACTAACTTCAGAGATGGTTTAGTACAATCGAATTAGAATTTTGTCGAAAAATCAAAGATACTTCAGGTGTAAAAGAGACCAACAATATGGAATATCACAAATTAATAATACTTCATTGAAGCATTATTTAAATAATTATGAGAATATCAGTTTTTCATGCAAATGAAATTAAAAAGAGTATCTATCGTTTCTACAAACATTTTGCTGCAAAGTTTTACCATAAGTCACTTTTATGTTTTTAAAATAAGTAACACTTTACGATTTATTAATTTATTTATTTATTAAATTACTAAGCAAAATGCCTAGACACACATACAGGTAATACATAGAAATACTAATTTGTCTTTATAATAAGTCCTCAAAATTCAAAAATACAATCAGTGCCCTGCAATTGCACTGGATAATGAATTCCATTGTCTCTTCACTCGATGTAAGTGTGTACAATATACAATGTTATTGAGAAATTTATTATAATGTGAGGCTCAACGTGGAGATTGCCTTGTCTCCCGATAATGTGTGACCCGATAATGGGTGTTATAGAGATTATTCGAATAGGAACTGTTGAAAAGAGGTCATTGAGTTGAGTTCTGTAGTCCAACTTGGATGTGTAAATTTACTGAATATGACCGTTAATAAGCTTAATTATTAGTGATTTCGGCCTTATCCTGACAATAAATATCTAATTATAAATGATTGAATCCTTTTACTTAATGCTTTTTGGTTTTGAAATACATCGATGCAATTTTCATAAAGTTATATAAGCCACTATACAATTTTTAAATAAGGAAATTGTGTTTGTCAGGTTGCCTATTGTCGGAAAACCTCGTACCATATTCGATTAGTGAGGTTATTTTCGCAGTTGTCTGACTTAGCTTGTTTAAGTGTAAATAGTGTTGTGGAAAGTCGTATCAGTGTGTAATATGATAATTAAAGTGACTTACATTACAATTAATAATTAAGTAACTGATAAAATACTTGCAATGAAGTAAAATTGTGCGCATTAGGAAACTGAACTCCCTACAGGAAATCCAACGGTAAGTTTTATGTTCATGTACATATCATATATTATATGTGCTTTGTACACAATTCGACGCCATTTTATATTATTCCGTTCCAACCGAATGACAGAGTTATATATATTTGAACTATAAATCAATTCTATCATTGTATCAATCGAAGTACTGTGATTGTTCTTTGATTTCTTTGGTAAACATACGTGATTTCTATTGATAACGCTTATGATTTACCGTTATTTTATATCGATTATTCGCTGTTTGCATTTTTAATAGACTATGATCCGTGTAGGTTTATATCCTATTCATAAGTGTTCAATAAAGCATTCAATAGATTTTATTCACAAACGTTTAAACATTTCCAATACAATCAGTGTTAGTAAATGCTATGTTCAAAATTAATAAAGTCCCACGATTCTTAAAGTATCTTTACTTTAATTTTCTTGGAAAATTACTTCCTAAGGTACTTTGGTAAAATAAACAAACATTAGGACTTCATTCGAGACGAGAGTAGTAGAGTATCAAAAATCTCGTCTCGGTCTCGTCAACTCCCAAAAAATTAAGTCTTGGTCTCGTCTCGTCTTGGTTAATTCGAAATAACGATAATAAATATTATATAAACTAAATAATAAATAATTTATTAAACCTAATTTTATTACACTCTTATACAAAAATATTTTTACATGTACATAATTTTTTTTAATTTTACACACTCTTAATTTTATCTTTTAAATTACTGGATGACCAATAATTTAAACAAAAATAACACTTGCATCACATCATCGTTCAATGATGTATGCGTTTTTGTTATGATCATACCTGCTGTAGAAAATAATCTTTCAACAGGTACGGATGTAGACATACTGAATAAATCTTTGGCCATCCTGAAAATGTAGGAAAAACTTTTTCTTCCACTTTCCACCACTCTAAAATAGTTTTATTCCTATTTGCTCTTTCTAACAGCAACAGTTAACAAGTTGAAGTAAAAATGTGAAAAATTCATACTCGGTTATTGAATTTTTTTTAAATTTACAATAAAATATTTTACATGGTCACCAGATTTTATATTAGTTGAGGTCATAAGGTCGTCAGTCCTAAGACTGGTTGGACATGTACCTCCACTCTTTCCTATCCTGAGCTAATCTTCGCATTTCCCTAAAACTAGAACAACCTACATCCTTAACTATTTGCGAACAGTAATCTAATCTAGGCCTACCTCTACCCTTCCTAACTTCCGTTTCTGCCTCTAATATGTCTCTGGTTCCCTATGTAGACCTTTTTTAATTTTTCGAATAAAAACTTCTTAAAAAAAATTAACGAGACCAAAAACGAGACTCGGATTGTTCTGTATGTGGTCTCGGTATCGCACATATTTTCTAAAACGCGTTGTCTCGTCTCGTTTCGCTTTTCCGAGACGAGAAAGATACGAGACGAGAAAACTCTCGCTCTCGTGTGAAGCTCTAACATAACTTTTCTATTGTAGTCATCGTATCTAATAAATTGTAGCTGTATCCTGAAATTACTTTTATAAAATAATTGAAAGTATTATACCGATCAGTCCACGGTCCATGGAATTTTGGTCATCATAACTTTTAGGCATTTACCTTATTTCAGTAGTGACTTGGTTGTAGGTGAGTCGTAACTAGTGGTGACAGTCACACCCAGCCAGAACCAAGCCATAATTGAAGATATCATCAGTAATGAACAGCGAAACGTCTTAATCAACTGTAAAAGCCTATGAATAGTATGTTTCAATGTTATTATAACCATATTACATTGAAAGGTGTAAATGCTTCAAAACTGTAATGAAAAACAATTATTTTACTTTTTGCATTTCCGAAAAAGAAAACGTGGGTATAATCATCATCATAGGGCCGTCAGTCCTAAGATTAGTTGGACACGCACTTTTCATATTCTGAGCTTCTTCTTTAAAACTCGAACATCCCACATCCCTAACTGTAATCCAATTTGGGTATAAAATACTAAATAATTTATCTAAAATATAGGTTTATGACCGTCACAGCACTACGTAAATTAAGAATTTCTCCCTTCTCCAGATATATGTTTTGAAATAACATCATCATTTTGTAGGTCTTATATGTTTTTCTATTAGATTTATAGATTAGCTCACTGTTAAACGTCGTTCACTATCTTTCCTCCCTTATTTTCGCGCGTCCTTATGGAGAAGAAAGCAATACAGTACCTTACGCATTATAGAATTCCATTCTTCTTTCTCTTTATGCAAAAATTTCTCTATCATTTTTTTCGCTCTGTATGCTAATTTACAAACTGTACATCCTTTTAAACACTGTCAGTTACCAATATTTTCTTACTGTTATAAAACGGCTACTCAAACTGATGCTGTCCTGATTCGAATCTACAGGTCCAACTCCAACCGACGACGACCTGCAGACCCGAATCACCGAGCGGCATGGCCTAGATGTCTAGACCATTGCTTAGCATTCGGGAGGACGCCGGTTCGATTCCGGGTCCGTCTGCCTTCGTCCAAGTTTTTCTGTGGTTTCCTTGGATCACTTAGGCAAATGCTGAGGCAGTAATATTCTTCTATCTTCATTTCGTCCGTCTCATCTTTCTCACCCGAACCACCACCCACCCATTCCCACGATTCCTTAAAGCAGGCTGAAGAGGGCCTTCAGCCCTACCTTCCGGCATAATCTGGAGGGACTGCCCGACCACCAGCATTACTGGCTGGTGGGAATGAAACACACAAAAGTTTTTTAGACCCGAATCAGGACGGCATCAATTTACGCGAAATCCTTTACTAACGGCTTCTCTACTTTCGAATGTTGGAAGTGTAGGTATAGAAGATAAAATGATTTCAAAGTGAAAAAGATCTTATAGTGCAATCGTCACTTGTACCATTTTGTACTTTTATATATAATGTCGTAGCCTCTAACAACACTTAGATACCGACGACCTAGGTCGTGATATGTGGCCGCTTCACACCAGTAATTTCCATATTGAAAGTGCCCGATGTGGAATTCTGATTTATGGGCTCAATATATTGTTTCGATTCCCGAAGCATATAAAGTTTCGCAACGCGTAATTAGGTTTCCTTGATCTACGACAGCTCACGTCTGTGTAATTGTCGTTAATTGGTGCCGTGCCTGCTAGATGACGCCCTTGTCGACGAGAAAGGGTGCACACTGCGATCCTTATCGTTTTTAACTGCTTGTGTAATTGCTGCACTAAAAGTCCCATAAGTAATGAATGATTGCTATTTAACCTCCTGTTTTGCATTCCAGTTTTTATTAATTTTATTAACCGCGCGCACTGTAATTACATTAAATGAACGACAAAGTGCATTAAGCGAACGCATTTCTGACAAATATGTGAATTTATTGCAGTTATACAAGTACACAAAAACAAGGTCAACTAAGTAAGTATTTTCTAGTAGGTACCTAATGCTTTTATAAAATTTTATTACGATAACGTTTTTGATAAAATTTTAATAGTTTACCTTTGCACATAATTGGAAAATAGTCTGTTATATAATGTGACAAAAACAGTAATTGAATTTAAGGATAAATACACATATTTTAAGTGGATCCTGATCCTAACGGATTCCGCAGACTGATTCTTCATTCAAAAACTAGATAATTCTAATGTCTCCCTTACACGGTGCGTAGATCGCCGATCCACGCTGCGTGTTATGGATTCGGCACGCCCTGAAGCGGGATGGCGCGTCCTAGCGCGTTATCTGGCTTCTTTCCACGGCGCCAGCAGGCGCATGGAATGTCGATCCACGATCCATATAACGAAATCGATGCGACATGGGGTGCAAAGGAAGTTGAACATACGTTTTAGGCATGAATCAAAGAGAAAAATTTTCCTCTTCAACTTAATAAATAATTAACTCTGCTGACTTCGCCTTCTTAAGTTGCTCTAGGAAAGTGTAGTGCGGTTTGAAAACTGGTGTTGCGATAATAGAGAAGTTTCTTCACAAAAAAAATTTGGTTCTATCCTCGTCTGACATTTTAGTGTGGATGATATTTATGCCTATTTACCTCGTTTATTAAAACGTCACCATCGTTGTCATTATGGTAGGATGACTGCGGCAATTGATGTATCAGCAGACTTCATTCAGAGTTTTCGAACGTGTTCCTTTCCTTTAAAAGATGACCTTGTTGAGCGTTATTAACTTCCATAATTAGTGATAAATTTCACCATCTTCACTCTTTGTATTTATCCATTGAAGTTTTTCCAGTTATGTAATAGAAAAACTGAGAATTTCTCTACCACAATCTACATCAGCTTGAAATATCACGAAGACGAGATTAATGTATACATTATGCGTAAATTATGTCAGTCCGCACTTGCGTAAACGGAATGCAGACATTTACAGAAGAAGGCAAACCGTGTCATCATAAGTAAATATGCACGGGTGTCGTTGGTTAAACGTGCTCCAGTTTTCTTCCGTCACATAGATAGTACTTGAAAGGAGTTAAACGATACTAGGAACTGAAAATTTATTACTAAAGCACTAAATAAGCGATCACGAGGCACCATTTTGAAAGGAGAATAAATCGCCCTTTTTTTCCATACATGTTAATAATATCAGCGAGATCGTGGATTTGCTATAGTAAACAGCTTTCACAAGAGGTGTTCGAACTTACCTACGGAAATGCACTTGCAGCTATAAATACATGGGCACATAATATTTATGCATATGTCGCAGTGTGAACGCAATGAAGGAATTAGGTCAAAATACTTATTAATGTAAACAAGCTATAATTACTTCGGTAAATAGTACGGTACTGATTGCGAAACGATTAACGAACTGACTGACTTCTTAATAAAGGCGGTAGCATTAAATATAAATTTTTCTACTGTTGTATTAAATACAAAATTCTTCGTAAAGTGTTTGTCACATGATTATGAAAATTGTATTTAATTATGAACCAGTTAAGGCGTGTTGTACATTATAATTGCATATAATTATATTTTTTGCTTTCAGTAGGTAGATTAATGTAAAGTGCAACGTATTTTAAAACGTCTGTCCTATATTCCTCTGGTGCAACTTTAGCATGCGTTCTACAGAAAAGTTTCTTCTCCAAAAAAAAACAAACTTGTTCTTCATTCCCACCTAAACCTCTAGACCATGTCGCTCAATAGCGACCTGCTTCACATTGTTGTAAATGAATATGGCGAAGGTTACGACCATGGCAAACCTTACTCTTTTTACCCTTTCCTACTGCAACCTCATAATCATAACCTAACCAAACTTTATTAAAAAAAGCTTTTATTCGATTCTTTAGGATCATAAAGTTACAATAGGTATAATAACAGCATGAACTAGGTGAAGTGGTTATGTGCTGTACTATTGTAGCATTTGAATTATTATAATATGTACAGTTGCTTGCCCAGGTGCAAGAGCGATACCAGTTAGGTGGTGGTACATCGATAATTTATTTTTACTTTTGCGTGCATGTTGGGGTACGCGGGACACCACCACAGTAGAGAGTAAAAGACGATCAAAGTATGAAGACGTTGCTGTAAGACGATACATTTTATTTAGACGGAGAATTTCGCCAAATCAAAGACGAAAGACGTACTTGTGGCTATTAATTAAGACGTGTACATTTCAAGACGCGATACATTGTAAATAAGTTGTTCCTGATATTTAGTTCTGTTATTCGTTTTGATGTTTGATGTTCGTTGTTCTTTTTCTACATTATTAATATTATTATATATTTATCAAATCACCCGGAGCCTTATTAGACAACCCCTAGACACGAGAAAAAGCCTACACTATTTAATTACTAATCGAGAGCTTTACTAATAGATCCCTTTTTTCAGAGATTGGTAATGTTTTTTTTATATTTAATGTTAAAATTTAGCATAGTAAACTGAAAACTTCAAATATTTAAAGTGTTTTTTTCTAAGAAAGGAATAGATTAAAGTTGATTCAAATAGTTTAACTCATAAATCCACCGGAAACTATCTATTTTCGTTTAGTCTTGTGTAATTGGACTTCGGTTGGGTTTTAGTCTTAGTCTTGTTTTTCGGTCTTGACTTTAGTCTTGGTCTTCTTCGTTCGATATGCAAACTCAAGCCCAACATCAAGACCACTTTTGCTCATCACTAACGAAAACTCATGCTTGCCTAATTTTTGTATCAGATGAGACAACTTTTGGACGCATTCATTTTAGTTTGAGCGATGGGTCATTCCTATGATCGCAATAAATCGAAGATTTTTGCTTAATGTCTAATAACCCTGTTCATGTCGACAGCGTCATGTATCCGTTTATTTCCGTTTATCTGTTGTTCAATATGGATAAACATGTACCTCTCGCAAACTGTTTAACATGCAGTAACAGATTGTAAAATGAGCAAATAAGGCAAGCACGTTGTTTGTCGTTCTCTGCTCTAATTCAGTCTCGTCGTGATGTAAATCCATTCCCGAGAAAATAATAGACAAGTTAATTACTAGAGCATAAATTACATTGAGGGATATAAATCAAGCAGTCCGCGTTTTAGAAAGTGTGGATTTATCGGTAATTGTTCGTTGTAAATTATTACTTGACAACAAAGAGTTTAAACAGAAAAATCGAACACGCTTAAAGGTCGTAAATTAAATGGCATCTGGGCAACCGAAATTAATTAAAATCTAGGAAACTGTTTAGCCAAACGAACGCTTACAGTTCTCTATAATTAATTGAGGTTGATTGTTGCAAGTACGAGGTAGTGTTCAAAAGTATATACTTATTTAAAATGTAAATAGAATGTTAACAAAAAGGTGTTACCAAACAATAGTTAGGAAAATTTCGTAAAGTATTCAAGAGTACTTACTAGGGAGTAATCACCATAAACTGTAGCGGCTGATCCAATGGTTGCATGGTCGTAGGTACCTATAGTTGGGACTATCAAAATTGACAAAGTCCGCAAAAAATTATCTGTGAGAATTGACGTATCATCTTTCTTGTTTCGGCTTAGGACTGCAGTCATTTGATGCGTTTTGAACATACCCTTGTTAAGTTAGGAAATGCTTCATGAGTAGTACCTGTAGACAGACTAAAAAGAGATAACCGAATAATAGTAAGCGATACAGCGCTTAGAGGTTGCTTAGGAACGCAAAAGATCAGGGTCGGCTTTATAACTGCCTGGTTGAAATTATATCTTTAAACAAATGTATTTGTTTGGCTAAATTCCAGAGAATGTTGAACTTTCTTTACAGTCCGATGCTGGCAACATGCTCAGATTCTGCTTGTCTGTATGTCTTTCTGTTACACATTAATCGGTGTAAAGTTATTCCTTTTTTTATTAGTATCCGCTGCAATTTCTATCTGACATCTCTTTTCTATGTTTACAATATTCCCTACAATGTGTCATGAGTAAAAGTAGGCGTTCTGTCAGTAACCGCTCTATCTAGTTGGTAAGTTGAAAGAAGAAAGTAAATGCGATAGTTTTATTACGGACTTTGCCAATTTTGAACGTTCCAACTATAGTAACTCACAGCACCACCTGTAAATTGTAGCGAGTCTTTGAGAGGTAGAGGCTTCTACTCTTTCCACTGTTGGTTTACAAAACCGCACCGGCTTATTTAAATGGTTTATTAGCTTGGATGATTACAAAAGATTAGACACTAAATGATATTTTTTTTAAACGTTTGGATGTTTTATTTCCACCATGCTGATAGATGGATAGTTCCTCCAAACCGCAGTCTAGTGGAAAGCAGGCTTTTTTTTAAGAACCATGAGAATAGATGGGTGGTGATCAAAAAAAGGACTATGAAAGTGAAAGTGGAGACAGAAGGGAAGTGGTAGTTTATTATCTGTAGAATATTATTGTTCCATCATTTGCCTGATTAGTCTAACGAAACCACTGAGAAACTGAGGACTAAATCACGTGAACCCGGAATCTGAACGGTGTCTACGTTATGGTCTAGATCTAAACCATCAAACCACCCTGCTCAGTTTAATTAATGACATCCACCTTATCAATATTTATAGTGCTCTGGATCTAGTGCTCATTGAAATCGCAATCCGCATCTGGTAATTTTTACAATAAATTTCTGACTAAGAACTCAAAAGTTAATATGGCGTACGAGCCTACCACATACTAAGGCCTTGTTAAACGCAGTAGCAGTAAATACCCACTAGATGGTGATACCAGATATAATATTTAAGTAGCAAACTTGTACTGTGTTGATATCGTTCATGTAATCACTGCAATTTTGTGTTTGCAAAGAAGCATATAAATTAAATATCAAAGGTATAAATTTAAGATATCAAATGGTTATGGTTTTCCGGCATCTCGCTGATGGCGCATTTTCCTCCGCCTACTCAGGAGGTTGTACTTCTGGGCACGGCTATGGTAATCTCCTTTACCTTCTTGAGAAAAAATCACTTTCACTTCATAGCCTTTACCTTTACCCGTATTGTTTCGATTGTTCTTTTGTACCTACGTTACCGCCTTAATCTCTATTGCAAGATGTTATTTTATGTTCTCAGCATAGCACTATTTTTTCATTTGTGCATTTCTTATGTTGACTTTGTTTTATATATTTTTTGATAATTGACATTGTAAATGATTAAATACAGTCAAGAAAATCTTTAAAGTTGATCGAGACGAACCCTGAAATTAACACGTTAAAATAAGCTCAGGATATTGAAGTCATAAAAACCATATATATACAATACACCATATACCTACCTAAGTAAGAAGAATTAAATTTAGAATACATTGACAGCGCAGCTACTGTATCCTTACAAAAGTAATGAGGTTAGTGTATCCCGGGATAAAAATGTTCAGTCTCTCAGAGTTAGCGTGTCTGAACGAGAGACTCGAGTCGCTGATAGAAAGATCCTCATTTCGTATGCAGTCTCTGAACGAGAGACTCGAATCTCTGAACGAGAGACTCGAATCTCTGAACGAGAGACTCGAATCTCTCAATAAGTGGTGTCTCGATAGACATGGTTAAAATTTTCTAAGTTCAACATATTTCAGAGATCCCAGTGTTTCTACGAGAGACTCGAGTCTCACAATTTTTCAGTTTTATTCATTCTGTAAGAGACTCGAATCTCTGAATTAACAATTTTATCGTTCGAGTCTCTCATACAGAGACTGTGAGAGATCCATAAAAACACCTAGGCAATAACTGAGAGACTGTGAGAGACGCACTCAGAGACGCTGAAAGGCTGAAAAACTCTGAGAGACTGAAAATTTTTGTCTAAGGATGTCTTATTGGAATTAAAAATAAAAGTAGTTTAACCTTCACCGTCTTTGTCTCTTATTTTTAGAAAAACATTAGATACATTTATTTATTATTAACCAATAAAACAATTTTGTAGATATTACTTTCCATAAAAAATGTATTATCATGTCTAAGTACAAAATAGCCGATATGTATTAATTATTTCAGTTTACTTAATGAATGAACAACAACGATGTAATCTTCAAACGAGTAAATTTGTTTTTCATAGTCGGCCTGCTAGATACATCGGCAATTCATCTATTCGCGCCGTTATCATTTTGAAATGCAAATAAAATTTATCGAAACGATCGTAACGGTTTCGCATCGATAGTTCATTCTTTATTATTTTTCCCAGCGTGATAATTAGAATGTCGGACGGTTCCCAGGAGAGAATCCAATTTCGCCATGAACGGTAGCGGTTATAAATCTTTCTCCGCTGTTCTCTGCTTGCTCTCTTTATAAGAAGAACGCGACGTTTCCGCATTTTTATTAGTATCTTTTCAATCGTTGGGGACCAGTCGTCGTCGTCGTCGTCGTCGTCGTTGAAGCAATAGCGATGCGAACCAATAAATTGTTCACCGGCTCTGCCTTGTCTAACATCGTCTTCTTAGTCCAGTTTTATTAGCAGATAGGACCGATAGGACAGGAGTTATGCCGGCCGGTGGCCTTGGCCCTCGTCATACGTCCACCGCGACTTATTTATGGCCTTTATCGTTTACGATCGGATTCAAATTGTTTAAAATGTGCTTCGATCTTTTACATCCGAGAAGATAAACGTCGTTCTAATGGTTAGATTATCATCTATCAGTCTTTCCGACTCCTTTGTGCAACGGCTTTTGTCCTGAGTGCAAGGAGGCGCGCAATTTCCAGTGCGATTTCTGCATGCGTGCATCGATCTGCACCACACACAGCACATCTTACTACACTACCTACAGTTGTGTGTCGATTGAAAGTGAAAAATAGAGCAAATTCTCATAGTCAATTTAATGGAGATGATCAAAGTTTGTTCTTATTTTAGACTCTTTTGTAGAAATTGTATCATTTTATATTGTGGGAACAAAAAAATGTTTTTAAAAACTCACATGTAGGTCATTTTTAAAGACGAACCAGAAATAAATTTGAAATATATTCTGTAGAGAACAATCAGAGGTAGATTGTTGAAGTCATTTCAGGAATTGAAGATCGATCATAGAGATATTGTGATACATGCGTTCGTAAAAGCAAAAATAAAAAAGAAAAAATTTTTGGATGTTTCATTCCCACCGGCTATCAATGCTGGTAGGTGGGCAATCCCTCCTGGTTACGGACGAAGGTAGGGCGGAAGGCCTTCTTGAGCCTTGGTGGTTTGGGTGAGAAAGATGAGACGGACGAAATGAAGACAAAAGAGAATGAAAGATTATCTGTGGAATATATTATTGCCTCTGCATTTGTCTATGTGATCCAACGAAACCACAGAAAAATTTGGACCAAGGCAGACGGATCCGGAATCGAACCGGTGTCCTCCCGAATGCTAAGCAATGGACTAAACCTCTAGGCCATGCCGCTAGGATCATAAAAGTGAGTCTAATTTAACGCGGTTTATAACAAGAAAGAGGTGATATTCTTTAATAGGCGTAAATGAAGAAATATAATATGTAATTATGATTAAACATACATACAATTTAGACATCTTTTTAGAAGTGAGTTAGTTTAATATGAAATATTAATCTGAAAATTCATATTTGAATTTTTTACCCACTACACGCTACCTCAAATTAATGAGGGTTGCTGTTGTCACCTCTAGTAGTTTAGTGGTCAGAACATTGGTGCGTAAAGCCAAAGGTCCCGGGTTCGATTCCCGGTGGGGATGTGACAACAGCAACAATTTTTCCCTCATTCATTTGAGGTAGCGTGTAGTGGGTAAAAAATTCAGAAATTGAATTGTGGCGAAATAACTGTTATTGTTTTGTTTTTGTGTGTAAATATTTTCTTTTCAACTTCTTGTAAATACTTTGGTTTCCTTTCAATCTAAACTCTATTGTTCTTTCAATCACTTTTACCTGGAAATCCAACTTCAACCATACCTGCATGCACTCCCATACTAATATCTGGTTTTACCCTTAATTGCTTTCTCTTGGATTCTGTACTGTCTAATTCTGTGTATTCCTATAAACTAGTGTCTTCACCCTCTCTCTCACTACTTTTCCTTCTAGAACATTCTATCAAAATTACTAACAACCTTATCCTATAAATACTCTAAAATTTCTTATCTCAAGACAGTCTCTCGTCTACCGCTACTACCACCTTTCGTAAGTGCTTTTATTATTCTATTGCTATTTGCTACATTGTTTTCATTTTTGTTGTCTTTGTTATTGTTATTGTTGTATTATCTCGTTCTTTCTGTTACTTACTTTGTTCTCGTTTGTTTGTGCCATTTTGTTACTTGTGTTTTCGTTGTTATTGTTATAAACTGTTATCTGTTATTATTAGTGTTTTTTTGGTACTCATATAATTTATCCACCAAAAGACACTAAAGAATTTTCAGTATAATATTTCTTATGTAATTATGATTCTCGGTAAACATTTTGTCTTGTACCTGTATTCCTTTTCTGTATAGTGTCTATCTTATAATCAACATCCTACTTATTTTATGTAATTATTAAAAGATACACAACAAAAGGTAGCCTTATAACAATCAGTAAGATGAAATTTCTTCAGAATTGCTTTGTAAGGATTCGGAAAGGGCGTGACAATTCAAAGCCCCTTGTTTACATTCTGAATAATGGCAGCTTTGCAGTTCAAAGGGTGTGTAATTTCCCAGAAACACCTTTACCTACTTAAAAAGTTGAAAAGCCGCTACTGCCGTCTTATATAGGACTATAGGTGCCTTTACTCTATTACGGCATAATTTAGCTTCATTCTCAGCGCGGCCCGATCGAAAGCATCTAAGGAGGCATTGTGTCTTTCGGATCCCCTTGCTGTGTCAGACAAAAGCCTTTATTTACAAAACAAGAAAAATAAAATGTTTAGAGTTGCCGAGCAACTAAATACAAGCAACGACGGAACGGTAGCGTGGCTCGAGGAGCTCTATAATTTACACCTCCGGAGTCTTTCCAACAGTTCGTGCCAGTGGGAAGTAAAATGAGGTGGAGTGTTTACTCCCCGTGTTGTTTTACGAACCGCTGGCTGGCCTGGACCCGGTGATATATTGCCCTCCACAATATGACATCGAAAACAAATAGGATACGCCGAAATTTACTAGGCACCGAATGAAATGGTTAATGGTAAACGAGACCTCCGGGGAAATGGTTGTTAGCGGACTCGTCTTGTATTATACGAGATTACGCGGAACGCCGAGGGTGTTCGAAATAACTTTTCTCCTTTATATTTTTCAAAGTCCTTTTACAAAACGTTAGCGCATCGTCTTATAAGAACATGTTACGCTGAAGTTGTAAAAGACATATATAACTCATAAAGCTAATAAATCACTACCGAAGGTAGTTACTTTTGACCTGATTTTAAAGGAAGTTTATTTGTAATGCCCTACTAAAATTTTCCCATTTGCGAATGCTAGGAATGTATTGCATACATTTAAAGAGCATCAATAATAAAATTAACAAAAGTGTTTGCCGTGGAAAGTCAATAGCAGAACCTGACCATTGGGACCAAACCTATTATCGTTTGCGAAAGAACATTCAAGAGACATTTGACCATCTTGTATGCATTATGGAAATCTATATATGTATATAAAGAGGAAGTGGTTTTAGTTAGACTGTCTATACCCAAGAAGGGCTAAACCGAGTTGGCTGAAAATTGGTGTGGAGGTAGCTTAGAACCGGGAGACGGACATACGATACTTTTTATCCTGTTCGCGTGGAAAAAAAAACATGGCATAAGAAAACGCAACTGACATGGAATGACAAAACCCAACTGACAGCAAAACGAAAAATTTATCAGTCAAAACATCAGTTTAGCCGATCATTTGTTAAAAATGGTATAACAAAATGCAACTGACATGGAATAACGAAACGCAACTGACAGCTAAACGTAATGTTGTCTATGGTTAAGTATGGTGTTTTATTTATAGTCAGATTTACCTGAAACTTGGCTTTAATGCTTTTTCATATATAATTAGTGATATGCATACCTATTTTAATATTTTACAAAATTCTACCTCTTTAGGAAGCTGAAAGAGGTTTGCAAAGATTGCATGTTTGTTTTTGGTCAGATTAACTTGAAACTGGTTAAAAAATTCAATCTCTGTTGGGGGGGATGAGTGGTGAAGAGGAGTTGCAATTTTTAAATGGAACATATATTATTTGTGGTCAGATTTACTTCAAACTTAGTCTTAATGGTCCATGGAGTATATTCTATTTGTACTCGGATTTACTCGAAGGTTGCTCATTGTTGAAATACAGCAATAAAAGCAAATACGTGTTTTGGCAATTTTTAAAAATTAACCCTTAAGGATGAAATGTTGTTGCTATGTTTGTATTTGAAATCTAAGATGGCGACATTACATAAAATTAAAACGTTATAAGAGTGAATTGGGACTTAAAAGGTTTTATGGAGAAACAATATTAATTTCTGCGAGCGAAGCCGAGGGGAAAAGCTAGTTTCCTATATAATGAAATAAAATAGGTTGAATAATGACAAGCAAATCTATCTGTAACGATTAAAAAAATATTAAAATTAAACTGAAACATATATATTTTGAATAGATTACATCTGTATTATGTACATATTATTATTAATAATCCGAAGGAGATCCTCTTAAATCAAGACAAATTCGTCTATAGATTAATGTATTCTTAAAAGTATTATGTACGCTCCGAAGTTAACCAAAACCAGATGTAGATGTCGTTCCGAACTTTCCGTAGCCATTAGTTACCGTAAGCCGTTTGTTATTGCTTATCTTCCAATCGGACTGACGTAAATCAAATTAGAAAATGTCTAAAGTGTAATCAGGGACATTCTATTTTACGTTCTCCCATTGAAAAATGAGTTATATTCAAACCAGACTGCAGGGAAATTTATTTTCCACTAAAACGCGTCTAATTAATGGAGGAAGAGAGTTGTCCAAAACTCCCAGTCTTTCTGGCTTTGCACGTTATCTCGAAGACGAATTGGCGAATTTCGTGATGTCGCACCAGTCAGCCAGCATTCGAGACATTCTCCTCGTCGAGTCGATTCGATTCAGTCTCGAAGTACAAAAAGGAACACATTTAGTGAAATGTGCAACCTAGCAATAACTACTTAGCAACACGTTAGTTTCCTGTATTAGTTTAATCGCTACCAGTAAGTAATCGCGTATATGGAACACGTGTTAGCATTAATTTATTAGAATATTACATTATTCTTCTTCTAAAAAAATTTTACTAACCAAAATTGTTTTAAATATGAAATAGCAAGCGGAAATAATAAAATTTACAACTTAGGGAAATGAAATACAAACCAAAGTAAAACAGACTAACAGAGGGTAATCAATTTGAAGAGATATCTAAATGATCATAATTTCAATTTTCTTTAAACTAGACATGCAAGGACGAGTACTGCCCCTTTTCTTCCTTTTGCACTAGAGTTTTCCTTTTTATTTACTTTCGCAAATTTCAATATGATTGTTTTCATCATCATCATAAGGTCGTCAGTCCTTAGATTGGTTGGACACGCACCTCCACTCTTACCTATTCTGAGCTAATCTTCGCATTTCCCTAATCCGAATCCCTTCCTAATATTTACTTCTCTACGTTGCTGTTCCAGCTCTATAACTGCCTGTTGCTCTTTATACAAACTAGGTATCACCCTTCTATTTCTGCGACTCATCCCTACATTTTTAAGTATATTTAACTTCTTGTCCATTTTAACATTGTCAAAAGCTTTTTCTAAATCTATGTAGACGCTCTTTCTTTTCCGTTTTCTCTATTGTCACCCGTAAAGCTAGAATGGCTTCTCGCGTTCCTCTATTTCTTCTAAACCCAAATTGATCTTTCCATATAGTTCTAGCACCCTTTTTTCCACCCTTCTCTGTACAATTGTGGTTAAGATTTTTGACGCATGGGAAGTTAAGCTAAATTTAACCTGATTCATCTATCGCCACACTATCTTCTTTTTCTAATACATCTCCTAATCTTGTGTATATTAATAACAATCATAATACGATAAGTATATTACAATGTGCCGTATAGCTTACATCCGATTTCAAAGCACGTTGAGGCGTTTCTCTCGAACACGTTTGTGTCTTGCATGTGTTCAAGTATTCCCAGCCTATCCTAAAGACAGGAAAGAAAAAAAAGAGACAAACTGGAGCAAACGACCCTTTAGAGCTTGGTTCTTTATTGGCGGCCGTGTTTGCACGATTAATCAAGCATGCCGTAGATGCTCAGTCACAGACTTACGATCAAGCAAGCGTCGGTCACAGGTGACGCTGATGCAATCTGACGTGGTGTCACGTACATGAACCTCTCGACGAGACCAGCCGGCAGTTCTTCCGAAAGAGAGCTTGGATAGTCGGCCGCACAAGAAGAGAACCATCACGAAAAGACGCAATATTGAATGTCTCCAAATATTGATAGCAGAGGTAACTATAGAAAAGGTATTGTTTAGTAAAGTGACATATTGTCAATGAAATTATGTATTGCAAACTTAAAGTTAAATATATACCTTACCGTTTGACAACACTTTCTTATTTTTCCGATTGTAAATCTTGAATGATTATTTAAAAGTTTCTTCCCTGCGAATAAATATAAACTACTTGCTATGAAGAAGACCATTACGCAAAATTTTTACCTTGTACTTCTCTTTTGTGGCGAAACTGGTTTAAGGATTTTGAACACACAAATATGCGTTTAGTATTAACATTTTCACTAGAATTAAACATGCTTAAGTCTTTATTTTGCAAACATCAACAACTCTAGTACCTCACGCTTTGTAATGAAATTTCTTCATTAACAGTTTTGTAAGTCCAAGATGCTTGTGTTATTGAAACTTTCTATCAATATTATCGAAGCATTATAAGTACTTTTAATCATGTAAATCCAGTGTTTTTGTGAGAATTTTGGATGTCCAAAAACGCACTTACAATTAGTGACAGAAATTATTATTAGTACTGAGAACAAGAACATTGATGTTCTTATTTAGTTAATATCAAAAATTCCAGCATCTCATTTATTGTGATATTCAAAAAGAAAAAGAAAAAGGCGACACATTTCTATTCAAATTCCTTCAGACAACCTTACATCATTGTGTACAAACAAGATATGTTCTTTAGTTTCCTAATTAGATCATTCTCTGCTACATCTCTGCAGCAAATGTCGAAGCAGAACCCATTTCATAATTAAAATGATTCGATTGTATCTCGAAAAAGGGAAAAGTACTACATGTACACACATGTTGGTATTTAGTTGTCAGAAGATAGAACGTGTGGGTATTTGTTATGGTGTAGATAAAAGTACATACGAATATGTATGTATGAAAGCATGTAAGTACAGAGTCAAGTACAGGGGTACATTTTTGTGTTGGAATGTTCTCTTCGGATGCAATTGAACGCGAACGAGTCTTGAATAATTAGAACGTGTATGCACACGCATTCTTCACTGCGAACAGCTAGTGGACATATTACAAAACGATAACTAACCCGTCGTCTTCTTGCACACACGGACTACTCCTGCCACGGCTGATCGCGGTTCCTGAAAAAGGACTCACAGTCGCAGTCGCATCTATCGGAACAACTTGCAGCGGTTATCTAATTATTCTCCTTAACGAGTGCACACATGTATCAATATCAGCGTCCGCGTAGCGATCTACAACTCGAACGCATTGAAAACGTCTCGTAATAAGACCTCGGCATTTTACAACGGCCAGGACAGACGCAGCGCGGCGGTGGCGAATAAAACGCATGTTTTACTTGTGTTGCAATTATATAAACCATTGTTGCCATGTCCATTCCGATACCAATTCATATTATTGTATATTAATGTTTTATTCTACAGGTAGATCGATGCCAATACATTTTACAGACGCAAAGAGAATATGCGGGCTCGAAATAATGACTAGTTTATTATCCGCTAGGTGGCGATACACTGTCACTAGTTTGATATTATTTCTTCCGTTTGTATACCTATTCAAAATGGGTTTCGCGTTTTCAGCTTGTGAGTTAGTTGAATTTTAAGATGAACTTTAGGGCAAACTCCTGCCTAGAGTTAGTTGAAGATATTGAGAAATATTTTTTTTGTGACTTCTTAAACTAAATTAAAAATATTTATGATAAGCTGCCATGGTCGATGCTATCTGCGAACTTTTCGCAATGCTTGAAAGATGGCATCTTCAATGTGATGCCTTGCATGGTCAGTGGCCTCTACTGACCATTCCTTATTAACATTTTACCAATGGATGGAGATACGTATATCAAAAATTAATTGATTAAAAGTTTATATCTTCGGTCAAATAAATGTGAAACATATATCTACATTTTTCTCACTTTTTAACTTTTCTTTCTTTATATAGTTATCATCATAAGGTTTTCAACCCAAACTCTGTTGAACACGCACTTCCACATCTTCCCAGTTTGATCCAATCTTTGCCTTTCTCCAAAATTAGGGCAACCTCACAGTAATCTAATCTGGGTCTAACTCTACCTATATTTACTCCTAATATAATTTTAACTTGATTAGGTGTCCTACAAATCTACCCTTTGACTAATTCTTATGAATTCCATAGTTTATTTTTTCATTTTGTGCAAGTTCTTTTTCCCTGAAGATTTTACGTTAATACGATTCCACGGCGCCGTATCTCGTAATTCACATCTTCACCCCGTATGGCAATGTGCATAATAAGGCTGACAATGCAAGCTGTTACAGTTGTCTAGTCAGGTCTCATAGTTATCAGCTTATATCAACTAACAAATGACAATGCTAATTCATGGAGTGCTTGTATCGGAAGATGTGCTCGCTGCAACGTGGTTGACTTGCAAGGAGATAGTGCAACGTAACGCGGTCATTCTTTGAATCGTTAACGTCTTGTTGCAAAATAACTATGTACATGTCCGTTCCACATGACATCCTTATCGATTTCGGATATTATTATTATTATTATTATTATTATTATTCCATTTGCATATCTACCTATAATACCTATCTATATGCACCAACAGGGGAAGTCGCTTCGGTTTCTACGTTTCCTGAATACACTTAACTATTGTCAATCCACATTAAGAAACTTTAACTTTTACAAGGTACAAATATATCTTTAAAAGACCTACTTATTTGTAATAAACTAATAAAAATGTAATACTACATCAACAGTACAACTATACCTACTAGAATGACGTTAGTGAAACTTTAGCGAAGGCATAAAATACTTTAGTAGCAGTAAATACCCAGTAGATGGCGATACACTTGCTTGTACATCAACTCGCTGTTTAGGAGCTTCTTCGGTTTGGCAAGTGATTCATTGAGACTGCCTACTGCGTGCTGATGGCACCAAATAAGATTATAATTGCGACCCGCGTCTGTCTGTTAACGTTTTCCTTTTAAAGTTTATACAAGTGTAGATACTTCCTTTTTAAAAATACATAATATTTTGTTTAAAGTTTGTCTTTTGTTTCAGATTGTGCTATCGTTAACCGGAATTACACCAAAACAAATGGGTAAGCTTTTTGAAATGAATTTAATAACAAAAATTTTTTGTAACTTTTGTTAAATAATGCCGAATTCTGTAATCCACGATCAGAATCTAATTGATACATAATATCGCGGACCTCTCCGGCCGTCTTCTAGAGGACCAGACAACAACGTTGCCGGTAGTCGTTTTGAAATCCATATCCGACATTTCGAATAAATGTTAATCCATGCATTACGTTTGACAACCAATTATCTGTTAAACACGGCTACCGGTTTTTATGGCGTTATTAATGTTGATGCTACTGTCGCTGCCGTTGGAGCGGATTATTAAATTAATGCAGCGGAAATGTTTGGAAAAAATGACCGGCGACAACGAATCGAACCGCATTTCATTATTTATTCGCAACAGTAAAACTACGAAATTGATACGTCGACTGAACTGAATCGACACAAGCGATCTGAGCGTTTAAACTGTATAATATAAAATGTTGTAGGTTTGTCGTGTGACAGCTACTGGCTACATTGCAGGAAAGGAGTTGATTCTGTTTTGTTTTGTTTTCAGCTGTGTTCATAGTTCTGCATGTCGCTCTTAAAAAATTGTAGCCAATTACTTATTCCATCAATACATATTTCATTTTAAATCTTTAATTAACAAGTGGTATACACATTCATATTTCATATTCAATTTTACAAACCAAGGCTACGTTTACACTTCATCCTCATCATCACAAGGTCGTCAGTCCTAAGACATGCACCTACACTCTTTCCTATCCTCAGGTAATCTTCGCATTTACCTAAAATTAGATCAACCGTATCCTTAACTATTTGCGAACAGTAATCAAATTTAGGTCTACCTCTACCCCTCCTAACTCCTGTCTTTGCCTCTAATATGTCTCTGACTCTCTTACTCTTTCTAATACCTTTTCATTTCCAACCTTCTCTATCTTCATTCGCCTATAACACCACATTTCGAACGCTTCTAACATTTTCCTTTCCGACGCGCCCACTGTCCAAGTTTCGCACCTGTATTAATCGTTCGCGGGCATAGAAGTTACTTCTTTTTATTAAAGACGACTCGACCCTGCGCTATCCTCTGCTTCATATCCCTACTACTCTTTCCGTCCTGACATATCTGACTCCCTAGATACCTAAAATCTGTCACTTCTTCTAATTCTTCGTCTCCTATTTTTATATACGCTCTTTCCCTACTTTTTCTTCCCTTGCATACCAGTATTTTAGTTTTACTTTTATTTATTTTCCTTTCCATTTTATTTAAAAGTATCTCTTCTTGCTAGATACTAATACTACTATATCATCTGTAAATCTAAGCATACTAAGCATACGTTAACACTTACGATTAGATAATTAGAATAACAATAAATTAAATATTAATAAATAGAAAGAGAAATTAAAATACATATAATAGTGTAGAAATTCTGTGTCTTCAATAAACAATTTCAAGGTTAAAACGTGGTTACCTCTCCAACCACATTTCCCATAAAAGATTGAAATATATTTCTTTTTCTAGAAGTACAGAAATGTGCTGTTTACCGTTGTTTTCTTTTTTCAGTACAATCAATTTCTGAAATTGGTATGCACTTAATGTAAAGACTTTAAATACCACAAATTGTTGCATTGAAACTTCTGTAATCGAAGGACTTCTGTATTATTAGTAAGCTTCATTAATAAAACATGCACCGTAAGAAATGGGTATGTGGTGAATGTTTAAATGCATGTTTATACCTTTGTACTCGTATGAACCAGATGGTTTTTCAATTAGGTACACACCGAAAAGTTTATTTAGATTTTATTCTTTCTGCAGTTTTTAACATTTCCGAACTTTTTAAACCCGATACAGCAAAGCAAAACAGCTGAAAAACCCTAAGTCGCTCTTTGACAAATTTCTATGAATATAGACGTCAAGTTATTAGTTAGTAAAATAATTTCAAAAAGGGTTCCGTTGCCTATCGCTTTTATAATGGATACTGTAACATCTTTGAGGGCAACACCATCTTTAGAAAAATATGACGATGTATAGCGAAATTCGTACAAATAATTTCTGTCATTTTTTCGAAAGTGATTCGAAGCGTTCGAAATTTGATATTACAGGCAAATAATGAGGATACCATGAATAGAGAAGGTTAGAAATGAGGAGGTATTAGAAAGAGTAGGAGAACAGATGGCGCTATGGATGTCAATAAGAAATAGGCGAGATAGGTTAGTAGGACACCTTCTTAGAAAGGAAAGGGCTAGAGAAATGCGGAGATTAGCTCAGGATAGGAAATAGTAGAGGTGCGTATCCAACCAGTATTAGGACTGACGACCTTATGATGATGATCTTTTCATATAAGTAATAAAGTATCTAATATATTTAAGTTCACTTAAATGTTTGTTCAAAACATTTTAACAGTTCGTTTGACAGTTTTTCATGTTTTCAGATAAAGTGTGTTTGAAAAAACATACTCTAAAACTCTACTATCTAAAAATGTCGATAAAGGAATGTTTAACTTCTGTATTTGGTAAAAATGTTTTATTTACCTATATAATTTAAATTACCTTTAAGGTTTCTCCTCTTTCGCCTGAAAACCTTGGGAAATACCAATCGCATTTATTGCGTTGGCTCATTGTTTTACTTGTTGGTATACTCCCCACGTAGGTACTCATCTACTTAATTAAAGTCAAGTATGTAAAATAAAACAGTTGATAAAAATTGTACATTTTTGAGGTTACTTGGTGTGCATAAAAATTGATGATCACGACATTTACAATGTACGGTGGTAGTTAAGCTACTTTAAAAGATGCTAAATGATGTTAATTCGGTGGTAAAGGTAAAAGAGCTCCTACAGAACCACGGGAGCCATAAGATCGTGTCGACGCGCCCTATAATTTCACATTCCGTAACTTAACAAAGGACTGCATTTACCATAAAAACATTTCCAATAACTGCTTGTTTAATAATAACTCGTCGAGTTGAACGATTTACGTATTATTGCATTATATGCCCTACCCATGGGTACTTTGTGAGAAAATTTAAAAGGTATAATTAAGAAGCAGTGTAACTCAATACTTATTGGTACCGAAATACCTCCCTACATGTACGTATGCACATATAGGTAGTACATAACTGAATTTGTTTTCCCGATGGGAGGTTTTAAAAGTACCTATCGGACACTACCTTTAGATATACGCCGCGGCAGGAGAGCCTTTATCTCATTGTGTGCAAACTATTTTATTTCTTTTTTTTCTTCTACGTTGACGAAAGCCCTTGGCGAGCTTTTGCGAATTCCGCTTTGTATAGGTCGTCACGTAAAAAACTCTTCAGGGCCGGAGGCGGCGCTCTTTGAATATGCTCGTACAAAGGGTCGAAATCTGATAAACTGCCTACTCGGCGATTTCTTAAGCTGTGGACGATTAATAAAGGATTCAAAACGACCCCTTTGAAAAGAGCTAATTTTCGACGTTTTTGACCTATATCATCGTTGCATGCACAGTTTTTTGAAGTGAAACTTCTTTACGCACGGTAGAGTAAGTTCGTTTCATGCGAGTTGCTATGTAACGAAATCATGCAACGCATTTCCCCCGCTGTCTGTCACTATGTATGCTTAGATCTTTAAAACTACGCAACGGATTTTAATGCAGTTTTTTTTTAATAGACAGAGTAATTCAAAAGAAAGATTTGTATGTATAATACATGCATAATATAGTAGAGAAACACTGATAATTTTAGAGGTTTCTAATGTGATGTCGTAAATAAACACATTTTCTTGCGCTTACATTGCAAACGCTGGCTGAACCCTACGAGATGGATCAAATTAATATACTACAGTATTGTACACCTTAAAAAGGTCTACAAATAAGTCCGTGATGGTATATGTCTATCTCTTAGGGATAACCCACAATAACCATTTTTTATCCTTTACTCTTTTTACGAAGAATAATGGCTTATTCACGAAGCAATACAGCATTAATCCTTATCCAATTAGGTACTTTTAAATACATTGTGCATTTAATATAGATTAATATGGCCCTTTACAGCATGTAATTTAAATGAATATTTTCGAAGATATTATAGAACAAAAATGCAGGGTCATAGCGGTTGCGGCGGTACCGGCCGGTTTGTATTGTCCTAAAGTCAGAAAAGCTGTGATTGTTGTATATAAAGACATTCTATGGTACATTTACTATCAGCATTGCACCCGTGCGAAGCATAGTGTACAAATGATACCATTAAACAAATTCCTTAACCCCTATCCCGGTATGTTTGTGTGTTTGAAGATGTTTCACTTCAGTATCGTGATGTATAATAATAACACGTTGTATATTTTTTTCTACTGTACGTCAAAATTCAATATCGAAAATATTGAAGCTACAAAGAAAAGACTCCACCAGTTTACGCACCCTCCTGAAACTGACTCCAAAATGTATGTATTAAATTTTCACAATAGTGTCAACCTTTTAATCTGATGAACCTTGATGGATATACTACAGTCACATCATAACACACAAAATTTATGTTAGGTCATGGTACGATTAAATGACCTTTATTTCCAACTCAATCTCACAACGCAATTTAACTAATCTGTCTGTTGTGACTACGCGCTTTGAGTTAGGGTTCATGAAATCGCAGTTAAGTTAGGTTGGCAGCATTGTAGAATTCGAATTAACTTCAAGGAAGATATCAAGAACTCCACTTTTACTCAAAAATAATTTCATTAATAATTACACAGGCCAATAAAATTCGGGGTTGAAAAGAAGAAAAAAGTTAACAAGCACCCAATTTAGATGTATGAAAGGACCAAACCTTAACGTGCAGTTTGCGATACCATTTCTGAAGTTAGCTCCACAAAATGAAAGCATTCGCAGTGCCGCCAACATAATTTTTTGACAGATATGCTTAGGATCGTAAGGAAAGGACAACTTCCATTTTGTTTGATGGACAGCATGGCAATTGCTAGCTTCATTGTATTATCTCCATAGCTTCTATTTAGGTTATGTTAGCAGCACTGCATTATTATTGGAAACCAACTTTAAGGAAGTTGTCGGAAACTGCACTTTTACCTAATTTTATTATGTAAACAAACTGTAAAAACTCTTAACTATTTAGTAAAGACAGTTCATATATCTAAACAATAAACCATTTTTGTGAGTTATTGAAGTATGAAATTAATACTGACTGAAATAACAAATTTCTTTTTCCTTTGAAATCGTCTTAAACATAAATTTTTATTTCTTATGCTTCCTTATTCTATCAACTTAAAATGGTAAAGGATCACTGTGTTTGAATTTTTTAGAGATTTTTGAGGGACAGGTAAAGTGTAAATTAATTTCGAAACCTAAAAACGTGAAATCCTTTGTAACTGAAACTGTTTTGAATTCGTAGTTAGACTGTACCTACTTGGTGTTTTGTTTTTTCTTGTCATCAAAAGGCTTACCTAATATAGACACGATTCATTATTTCATATTTCGTCATATATTCCGTTCAGTTTTCTGAAATAAATCGTGATAAAAATCCATGAGCAGAAGCGAGATTATTGCTCCTTTTCGTAGTACCAAAACATATTGTCGCAGATTAGACACTAGCGAGACTCTTCCACTTGGAAGTGCAATTTCGTATAAATACGTATATTGTTTGCTCGTCGCTTCACTTCTGTTCACGTACACCAGCACCAACAGTATTTTCCTCACGTCGCTTCCAGTAAACAGCAAATTTATTTGGAAACCAACCAGGACGATAGCCCCGTTGGAAATTAAAGAGCAGATAAACTCGAAGGAAAACTGAAACGGATTCAATAGCGTACACACTAGCATATATTGCTCAGAAGAAATTTAATAATCGCTTAGACCTGATTGTGTGTTGCTGTATTTAATTTTCATATATCTCTAGACAAAAATTTTCAGTCTCTCTCCAGTCTCTCAGAGTCTTTCAGCGTCTCTCACAGTCTCTCAGTTATTCCCTAGGTGTTTTTATGGATCTTCTCACAGTCTCTGTATGAGAGACTCGAACGATAAAATTGTTAATTCAGAGATTCGAGTGTCTCACAGAGAGACTGAATGAATAAAACTGAAAAATTGAGAGACTCGAGTCTCGTAGAAAGACTGGGATCTGCGAAATATGTTGAACTTTGAAAATTTTAACCATGTCTATCGAAACACCACTTATTGAGAGATTCGAGTCTCTTGTTCAGAGATTCGAGTCGCTAGTTTAGAGACTGGAAACGAAATGAGGATCCCTCTATGAGCGACTCGAGTCTCTCGTTCAGAGACGCTAAACAGTTTTTTTGACAGTCTCTCTCAGAGAGACTTGATGAGAGACGGAGACTCGAGTCTCGCTTTTTCAGAGACTCTGAGAGACAGAACATTTTTATCTCGAGTACGATTGTGTTAAATAAAAATACCTACTAAAATAAGTCACCAATTCCTAATACCTCTGCTTGGAGAGAAATTGGAATTGACTTAAAATAAACAGATATTACTTTGTCAGTAGACGGAACAATATGAATATATTACAAAATAGATGTAATCAATGAAAAGTACATTTGAGAATTGTGTGTATCTAACAACAAAATACTTGAAAAAATCAAAACACCAATATAACATTTAGATTTGCTGATGACAAAGTAACAAATTTTAAAAGGAGATACAAAAAAATGGTTATGAGGTACGTGGAAAGAATATGAACAGAATTAAAAGAGACTGTGGATAGTGACCAATAATATAATATTCCTTTTAAATCTGTGTCTACTTCCTTCAATTGTTAAACAGTATTTTTGTGATAATTACGTATCATTAGTAGACTAATCAGTGAAATCTCTTACAGACAATCTATTATAGTCTTTAAATGATTAATGGTGTTTTGTAATAATTAACATTAAAATAAAAAGGCGCTTTTGGGTTTCCTTTTAAAGATTCAACTACCATTAAAACATGAGTTGTATCGGAGCATAAATTTGCGATTAAGAAAAGAGGTTGGATTTTCTTTTGCGAGTTTAAAAAGTTTAAAATATGCGTCCATTTGAATGGAAAATGTTTTTCTGGAGCAAGAGCGTTGTCAAGTCCAGGACAACTTCTTCCTACAGCGGCGACGGAACAGGCCGCGCGGTCCATCTGCAGAAACTTCGACAAAAAGACGACGATCCGACGTACGTTGAACGTCGGCAAGTTTTCATGGCTTTTGTAATAAAGCTCCTTTTTAATGCTGATGCCCCAGTCACAACAACAAAAAGCCTTTCTCAGGATATTCAGTTCAATATTTACATCGAACTGTCAGCGGCAGTAGCAGTTTACGTCAATATCAGCCGACTTCGGATACTATCTTAATTGTCCAAAAAACCAGTCCATCGAGTAATATGCACTTCTTGCGTGAATATATTACACAATGATGCCTTTTAGACGCTCTTCGGGCGCTCTAAGGAAACGTTAATGCTTGTAGTTGAGAACATAAACGAACAATACGAATGTTAGCATAAAATGTTATTTACTCTCCTTAATGGGCATAATTTTTACTTTCGATGCGCTAAAGAAATACAAAATACGATCGTTTGGAGAAAATTAATTTTTTTTAACTCCCGACAGCAGGTCTCTGAATGTACTTACTTGTCGGTAGTCGGACGTTTTATTGGGAATAATATACTTACTGCGTTTATTGAAAAGAAAACAAACGCTTGGGAGAGAGATACGAGTGGACTATGTATTAATCTTTTGAAATTTTTATGGATCACCTTTTTATAAACAGAAACTCGAGAAATTTGACATGAAGAATGAGAAATATAGGGTTGTTCGGAAAGTCATTTCGTTTTTTTTTATGGAAATGAAAGACAGTTTTCGTATAATAAACAAATACTTTATTAAATTATATATTGACCGTTCTGGTCCAACACCTTTTGCCATCTTTCTGGTAGTAGCATAATTCCACGCTCATAAAATTTTTGGTCTTTGCTGGCAAAAGACTGATCGAGGAGGTTTTTGACCTCCTCATTTGAGGTGAAGGTTTTACCGTCTAAAACATTTTGGAGTGACCGGAACAAATAATAATCCGATGGTGCCAGGTCTGGAGAATATGGTGGGTGTAGCATTGTATCCCATTCAAGCTGTAAAAGCTTTTGGCGAGTGACCAAACTTGTGTGAGGTCTCGCGTTGTCTTGATGAAACACTACACCTTTCCTGTTGATTAGTTCTGACCTTTTCTGTTGAAGTGCATCATTCAGTTTGTCCAGCTGATGACAGTAGACTTCCGAATTAATCGTTGTGTTATCCGGTAAATGCTCAAAAAGAACGATTCCTTTAAAATCCCACCAAACAGACAGCACCACCTTTTTTTGGTGAATATCGGCTTTGGAAATGGTTTGAGCCGGTTCATCTTTTTTGCTCCATGACCTCTTGCGTTTGACGTTGTTGTATACAACCCATTTTTCGTGCCCAGTGATGATGCGCTTCAAAAACGGATCATTTTCGTGACGTTTGAGAAGCGAATCGCAGACGTCAATGCGGCGACACAGATTTTTCTCTGTGCATCTTCGACATCAAAATTGCCGGATCGAAATTTAGCGAACCAGTTCTGGCACAGGCGTACTGTCAACACACCTTCTCCATACACATCAGTCAATTTCTTTCCGGCTTGAACAGCATTTTTACCCTTTCTGTAGTAAAACAGTAAGATATGTCGAAAATGCTGCTTATCGCTCTCCATATTTAAAAGGGCACCAACCAAAAACTACTGCGTAGAATTAATTGGAATTTTTCACACACAAGCCTTGCTATATGAGCTCTCAAAGGATATAAAAATTATACGGCTTAAATGTGAAGTTGGGTGCAAAAGAATACAATTAAATCCTCTGTCGGGAAAAAACGAAATGACTTTCCGAACAACCCTATAGATCAGCTAAAATTATAGAATCAGTCAAGTGATTGCGTTGACTATTATTCAACGAAAATTGTTTATACCTAGACTTTTATCAATAGGAAATTAATACTTTGGAATACTTTAAATTTTTTGTAGCGTTAATCCAATGTATTAGTTTTCCTTTTTAATTTGAGGTTATCTGCAGTGGGTGAAATCAATTCAAAAATTAATTCACTGATACAGGAAACAACATATTAGTTTTAAAGGGAGAGTGCAAGAGCTTTTGCTTGTTACTTTAAGTAGTAGGTGAATGTTTAATATTTTCTATTATCTACTCTTGTAAAAATTATAAAAACCAATATTCCTCCTTCGTATTAAAAATTCTGCAATAAAAATGTAATTACATTAGTCCGAAGACTTGTTGTGGACGGGCGTTTTCATTCTTTCCGATTTTTCCTAAAACTAGAACATCCCACATCCCTATTTGGGAACACATTTACTCCTATTTCTGGTTCTAATACGTCTTTTAACTATAGTTGGTACGTTCAAAATTGGCATAGTTTACTAACCAGACTAACAGAAGGTTTATTTTTTACTTATGACAGACATTATAGGGAATATCGTAAACATAGAAAAGAGATATCAGGTGACAATTGCAGCGGACACTAATAAAGAAGAAGAAATTGTATTATACCAATTGTTATGTAACGGAAAGGGATGCAGGCAAGCAGAATTTTAGCATGTTGCCAACATCGGACTTTAAATAAAGAATATAGAAAAGCAAGACGATTGTTTAAAGATATAATTCTAGCAAAGCAATACTTAAGCCGACCCTGATCTTTTACTTACTTAAGCAACCTCTAACCGCTGCATAAAGAATTTCCTAACATAACAAGGGCTTGTCAAAAAAGCACCAAATGATCATAGTCCCAAGTGGAAGGAAAATACGTCCATTCTCACAGAATTTATTGCGGACTTTACCAATTTTGATCGAAGAAGAACAAGAAGAAAACGTCCTACAACCTTCTACTCCTTTTCCTTTTTGACTTCCGTAGCGTTATCTGTTCTACTCTTTCCAAAACACTTCATTTCTAACCTTTTCTATCCACGATATTTTCGACACTACGTTTGTAGTGGTAGTAGTAACTTTTATAACTTTTTGTTTTCCAATTATACAGGTGTAATAATCTTTTTTGAAATTTAAAATTAACCGTTCAGGAGCAGGAAAGTAACTTCCGTTTTCTTAAAATGTCTCAACCCTGCCCTCTTCGTTGTTTTATATACTTAATCACTTTTTCCGTCCTCACGTATCTGATTTCCTATATCGACATCGATTAATTAGCTCAATTCTAACCCTATTTTCACCTATCTTACAACCGTTACATGGTTTTATTCTTCGAGTGTAGACTTTTCTGTTAGTAACGCTGCTGATACGCTGAGATACTAATACTGTTACCTATCATAATCATCATAAGGTAGTCAGTCCTTAGACTGGTTGGACACGTACCTCAACTCTTTCCTATCCTGAGCTAAACTTCACATTTCCTTAAAACTAGAACAACCCACATCCTTAACTATTTACGAACAGTAGTCCAATCCAGGTCTACCTCTACCCCTCCTAACTCCCGTTTCTGACTCTAATATGTCTCTGGCTAGACCTTCATGCCTGAGAAGGTACCCTACCAACCTATCTCGCTTATTTCTTATTAAATTCTCTGCTCTCCTATTCTTTCTAATACCTCTTCATTTCTGACCTTCTCTATCTACGGTATCCTCATCATTCGCCTGTAACACCACATTATGAACGCTTTTAACCTTTTATTTACCGCAGCGCACACCGACCATGTTTCGCACCCGTACAGCGCCGCGTTCCAAACATACACCTTTAACAATCTTTTTCGAATTTCTAAATTAACCGTTCACTGAAATCACTAAAATCTAATAATAAACTAAAATAATTTGAATCGATTAAAAGAATCCATAAAAGCATTAAATTCTAGTGTAGCTAGAAGTCATATGCATCTACTTGAGGTGGGAAGCAAACAATTAGTTGTGCATCTAACTCTTGAAATAAATTCCTGTAAAAAAAAGTGAACAATTAATACCAAAAAGTATGTCCTTTTTGTACAACAGCGAAATATTTGATCATATATCAAAGTTTTTAACAAGCGAATTTATAGCATGCATTGTAAAAGTTATCTATTGTTTTTAACTATTTCGCTATCAATTTTTGTTTTTTTTTTTTGGAATGTCGAATTATATTGGTTTGATTGACAATCATTGCAAAAGTTTTAATTGCTTTTTCTAGTCGGTACGTACGTTATTAATGCTTTGTCGATAAATAAAATATCCCCGTCCTATCAATTCCATCACGTTTCTAAAATTAGATTTTAGCAATAATAGTAATTAAACAAACCAAATAGTTTGTTTCGATTCAATGTGTTTGTTTTGTCAACTTTTAAATCAATATGTTCAGGGATAATAATACATGTCTGAATTCCTGATAACGTTGGCAGTTTAATTACAAGCGAATTAAATTAAGATATAACTCAATAAAAACTAACAAATGAAATGCCAAACTCTTTTATAAATGACTAAAAAGTGCAATTAATAAATATATATATACGGTTAGATAGTAAACGAGTGGGTTCAAAGATATGATAGCGTCTAAATGAACAGTATCGTTTCATGCACTCAGTTCTATTTTAGACTATGAAATGAAGTGATATTTGGTAGAACACACTTATTCTGTGTACCTATTTAAACCCACTAATAGTGATAAGCGAAGTAAGGTCAAGACTCATCACTACCCACTACTAAAATTATGGAATGATTGCTTTAGTATAGTCATACATAATCTGTATGAACTAATCCAAGGTAGTCATAACGTATGTCAAACAAAGTGGGCTGCTTCTGGTTAATCTGCCCATTGAGCAGTATGAGAGACAGAATATATTCCGTGTGCTGTTAAAGGGTTGCTCTACTAAATGCAATCTCCCACTAATGTTCTTCTAGGCAGCTTATATTTGCCTTTAAAGGAAATCCTGAGGGTGAATTTCGTACTGTACAACTAGTTCTCTAATTGAAATTTTAAATATTTACAACTCTAACTGCCTATCTTGGTCAAATTGAACCCATGAAGCTCTGTCAACTTTAATTAGTTTTATGTTTTATGGATGAACACTTGATTGCACTGTAAACAATCTATAGAATATTGGGGCAGTTAAGCCTGGGCTAAAATGATTAAAATTTATTTCAGGATATGAAAAAATAACAATGAAAATAAATAATAGTTTTATAAAATCATAAAAATGCTATTTTAAAGTCGAAAGATTGTGTCTAATGTTAATTAACATTAAATGTATCGTAATTTAATTAATCAATTTCCTACAGTATACGAGGGTGGATTGATAAGTTTCCGGCCTGACCAAGAAAAACAAGGTTTTTAAAAATTTTTTTTTTTTATTTCTCAACATAATCTCCTCCAAGGCTGATACATTTCTCATAGCGGTGTTCCAGTCTATTAATGCCATCTCTATAGACTGATTCGTCAAGCTCCTCAAAATAACCATTTACAGCTTCGATTACTTCTTCATTGTCCGCAAATCTCTTACCGCCAAGCCATTTTTTGAGATTAGGGAACAGAAAATAGTCACTCGGGGCTAGGTCTGGAGAGTAAGGAGGGTGCGGCATCAATTCAAACTTTAGATCGTTGATTTTAGCCGTCGCAACGATTGACGTGTGCGCTGGTGCGTTATCGTGATGAAACAAGATTTTTTTCTTCGCCAGATGAGGTCGTTTAATTTTCACCTCGTGGCTCAAACGTTGCAATAAGTCTGCGTAGTATTGACCAGTGATAGTATTACCCTTTGCAAGGTAATCAATGTATATAATACCTCTTGCATCCCAAAAAACAGTAGCCATAACCTTGTTCGCCGAAAAAATTGTTTTTGCCTTCTTTGGAGTTGGTTCCCCTGGTCCAATCCACTGTTTAGACTGTTCTTTGGTTTCAGGAGTGTAGTGGTGGACCCACGTTTCGTCAACGGTTACGAATCGACGCAAAAATTCGCTTGGATTACGCTTATACAATGACAAATTTGCGGTAGAAATGTTTTTTCGAATCAATTTTTGGTCGACTGTTAGCAAACGCGGCACCCATCTTGCACAGAGCTTTTCCATATGCAAATGTTGGTGCAAAATATGTTGCACACGTTCATATGACATCTTACAGGTCTCAGCTATCTCACGCACTTTCAATCTGCGGTCTCCCAGCACTATTTGATGAATTTTTTCGATCATATCTGGAGTTGTGACCTCAACGGGGCGTCCTGAGCGAGGCCCATCAGAGGTGCTCACACGACCCTTTTTAAACTCGGAAACCCACTGCTTAACGGTTGAATATGACGGGGAGGATGTCCCCAGTGTTGAGTCCATCTCTTTTTTAATTTCCTTCGGCGTTAACCCCTTCAAATAAAAGTATTTGATGACAGCACGATTTTCCTGCTTTTCCATTTTTACGAAAACCACAGAGGCGTCTTGTTCAGCGTGCTGTCAAACCTACACTAGCAAGGAGATCGGGCTGAAACTATAGCTACAAGCTATCCAAGGATGGTACTATAGAATGTCACCTCAAGGTAGGCCTAGTGGCGTCATCTCTTGGTTAGGCCGGAAACTTATCAATCCACCCTCGTAATTAGATATATTTACAAGTTTTCCTTAAATATAACTCACAATTAACCATTGAGAAATATATCTCCTTTTTGTTTAGCTATAAAACTATGAAATAAACATGAAAGTGAACCGATTAATTGTTAAAATGTTTTTCTAATTTAAATGTTTTACATAATTTGAGTATTCTTTTTATTAGTAACGGATCTAGTTTCGGATACTAGTAAAATGTACCCAGATATCGGATGCGGATACTTTTTACTTCATTTCGCATTTAATGTATCATTTTTGTGCCCATCAGACCAGCAGGGCATTTTCCCTCTTCTACTGTGACGCGAGAATAATGAATTCTACCCGTAAAATTTATCTAAATATTGTACCTGGCGGATACAGATAATAAATACATTTTTCGCCAAAGGATTTGGATACAACCTTTGAATAGAAATAGTATTCGATTACTATATCCATATACTCCCCAGCTCTGATTAGTAATAATTCATTATACTTGGTAAACTCCCTGTTTCAGTTTAATTTTAATATTTGTTTTTAGTCGTTAGAGATAGATTTGCTTCTCATTATTCAACCTATTTTATTACCATAATTTCAAATGCGTAGGTACAAGGTAGTCAAATATTTCTTGAATGTTTTTTTGCAAACAATAATAATAGGCCGATTTGGTCCCAATGGTCAAATTCTCCAAAGATCTTCGACGGCAGACACCTTTGTTAATTTTATTATCGATGCTCTTCAGTTGCATGCAGATTACAGGAATATCCTAGCTCGAGGCAGAGTCATTCCTTGTTGGGTTTTTCTCTTATTGGCTTCTGGATCGTATTCTTTTGTTGCATATCAGGTATTGGTGGTGGCACCACAACAATTTTTGATTTAGGGTTAGTTACATTTTTTCCTTCTTCATGTTAGCTTGCGTATTTAATTCATATTTTCTTCATTGTGCGTGCAGTTGTAATCCGTTATTTCATAGTTATTTTATATCGAGCTTCATTAGCTCTGTTAAAACCAACATTTTAGGAAAATAGTATTCGTGATTTCACACAGCAAACACTCCCAGCAATATGACGGTAACTTAGTCAGCAAATTGAAATCTTTATGATATTTGATCCTCTAAGAGAGGTGTTGAGTATATTTTGCAGTCGTGTCGAACGCGCATAAATAGTTAATTCTGCTACTAACCAACGCCACGATCAACACCAGGCACTGGAGTACTTTCGAAACTACCAAACTGACCCAGCCATTAGTGCTAAGATGTAAATCAGCCGCCTACTGTTGAAACAACTCCTAGTCTGGTAATTTCCACAAAACGTCCTCATAACTTTGATGCCGCCGCCCTACCGCCACGACCGTTATCGAGCATATAATCTCGCGTACTACAAGCTAATCTGTTTACGGATTGGGTCAAATCTGTAATAGCACTTAGCTCCGGGAATGATGCCAAGCTGTTACCCTCGCCTCGCAGCCGCAACCACCGATGACAGCAACGCCGACCTTTCATAAACACGTTGACAGTCCCATTAAATTTAACGAGAAATTTGAATTCCGGAGAAAATCACCACAAACCTAACCTACTAACAACGAACGGCTACGTAGGCACGGATATTGTTCCCGAAACGAGAATGACCAATTTTGGGAAAATTCGTCGACTAATAAATGTATAAACTTGTAAGTGACCAACCCTCGAGGATTTCTTCAAGAGTTAAATGAACCGCAAAAGAACCCTTCAACACGAAATGAAAGAAAGATCTCCCATTAATTGAAAGAAGTTTTAAAAATCGAGTTTAATGCTAGAAACAAGTTTTATGTAATTTAATAAAATAAAATAATTCGAAGTGGTCTGTATTCTGTCAAAACTGCCAGACGCGGATCGCGATTTCGATCTTTTTGGATCTCATCAGCGCGTCGCTGGCAGCTCCGACAGACCAAATTTTACGTACTGCCTTAACAGCGCGTTTTAGAAACACATTTTTTTGTCTATGTAATTTGTTTTTTTTAATAAAGAAGAGAAATCTAATTGAATCAGAATTTTGAGATTGTAGCTACTAAGGTTTAAACAGGAAAGATAGTGAATATTGTTTCTGTGGCAATATAAAAGGATGAAGAAATATTATTAAAGACCAATCAAAAAAATCCAACTCAGTAACCTACGTTTTCTCATTCGCTTTTTCAAACTTTCTGTTAAAGTCAAAGATGTAAGAAAAATTAAAATCAAATTATTTTAGGACTTCATCATAAAGAGTTATGTCAAAGAAATTAATTTACAATAATGATTACAGATGATTTTAAATAGTAGTTCACGTTAAAAGAATATTGGACACCTGTATTCCCATTTAAAGTGAATAAAGGGTTTCTGCTTTTAAAGATGGCCGCTCTGTTTAAGATGTGGTTATGAATTTTTGCATGGCATACGCTCATTCTTGTGTTCAAAATTTTTGGCAAGTATATACAAGATGACAGGATCAGATGTCGCATCGTTCCAGATGTCCGAACTGCAACGATTGGTTCAAACGCAGCCATGGTCGCCTCTCTTGATGTTGCATGGCTTCGTATCGCTTGTTGGGGTGTACGATTACGGGGGCTTGGATTACAGAGGGCCCATTGAAAACCAACTTGAAAAGAGAGCAAAGGAGGCCGCTGTCTGGGAAATTATTATTATCGCGAACTCGATTTGTTGTCAGCTTCATTAATGAAGGAGAGAGAATGAGAGACGCACACATGCGAACTTGCACGCACATGATGAATTTATCCAACTGGTCACAGGATCCGGCAAATATTTGGTACTCAATTTCACATATCTGACAACTGTGGAAGTTATGATGAGGATATGGATCCAATTTCTTTATTGTGAGATACAGTAATCTAGACAGTTGGATGATGTAATCGCAGTTTTTTGAACCCCTGGATCCTAAACTGACAAGGGAAAGATGAAAGGACTAAGGTTTTTTTCCTTTAGAAGTACCCTAGTCCTTTGAACTGAAACTCTTTTTTAAAAACTTATTCAGGTACATGTCGGGGAGGTTTTTTATAGATGACAGAACAGGATTCCTATATATGAGTAACTATCAATGAGTAATTCTGGCGTCAAATGTATCTAGAAAATGAAAAACTACGTAAAGATGACATCCACGCTTTACCTAAAATTAAATATTTGCATGGTGCCTTCTCGTTATTACACTAAAATACTGAAAATCCATTTGGATCATTTCTTTGCGCGAAAGAGTTCGAACTCTAGGAGGCGAGCATTTCGTGGGTATCGTGTGTACATGTTTTTGAATGGTATCAAATGAAAACCTCTATAATTAGAATGTTTAAATGTATCGAGTGTCCAAAAGTCTGAATTAAAACTACTGCATGATATGTGACTAGGAGAGCGCATGCACCTTCTATACATTTGCATACTCCACCTCATGTCATCTCTGTAAAAACTGAGCGAGCCCTTGAAGTATACATATGTGTATTGCATGAACCCCTCCGCCTCCATCGTAGGGCGCTTTTGCTTTTCATTTCCCTTGCGTTACCGCGGGAGCTAAACTAATGCACTCGACGAAATTGCACCTACTGCACCCTGACTCCTCCTTCATCAGACGGAAACAACAATGAGTCGAGTGTACGTGTGAGTGTACATGTGTGCGATGCATGGCCAGCAGATCCGCCCAGAAACTTCCGTTAATTAGACTCAAACAATGAAAAAACAATGGAAGAATGCTTAGCACGTGGTTGGCTGCACTCTGACAGGATGTGTGTCGTCTGGCCAATAGAACTTTTTTGCTCGAGTGTACTCGCCAGAATCAAGGGTGCAGTCGGACTCTTTTTTTTGCGTGCGTATATGGTGGAAAACGGAAGGGTTGAACTTTAATACTGCGGGAAATTATGACCGGAAAACCGATGAACAAATTAAATAATTATTTGACTTTTGCTAATGGGTACCTAGTGATGCAAAAGACTTGTGGGAAAACATTACTCATAAGTAAAAGTTCATGGTGCTCAATATTCTGAGAAAGTCGTCAGATGCGAAACGCTATATTGATCTCCAAGACGCTGCAGACAATTCCAATAGAATACAGGTCAACTTCACCTGCTGCCTTTAGATGTTTCAGGAATTACTACAATCAGTGGAGTGAATGCCATCTGTAGACAATGACGACATTTGTAGGATTCAAAAATGCTCAACAAGCTCCATCAAGATGTCGACTTGTCAAACTGTACCCACGGCGTATATACCTCTACGGTCTACGTAGTAGACACGTAGCCAAATAAAGCAAAAAGTTCATGATTATCAATATTCTGTAGAAATCGCCATATGCGGATTGCGAATTGTCATAAAGTAAATGGTTTTCATTAGACAAACGTGATAGAAAGATGTTCACCTTCTGGGAAAAAGTTCTGGGTGGATTGTAAAAATTGAGGATTTAGACAAAGATTTTTATACTGAGTCTTCATGTTGAATAGCTTGAGTGTCTTACATCATTTATAATCCATAACTTGTAATCAACTAGCATACAGCATAAGCCACTGGTTGAATTACAGATTTCCCATCTTCGCATTTCGCGAAACCTACATCTCTGTCCACCAATTTAGGTCGACTCCTGTTTTTGCTTCCAATAAGTACCTTACTAGCCCTTTATATCTGTAAAAATGTCATACCGACTTACATATTTCTTGGTGACTTCCATAGCGCTTCTCTTCGTAATAGCACCTCCTTCCAGCCCTATCTACGACATTTTTAATATAAAAAAACCAATAGCAATAATACAATAATTAATCTTGTGGCTTTCGTTATTTCCTTATGTAATTCATAATTTTAAACGACCAACATCACTCGAAATTGTCTTTTCAGGTTTTCTTCCATGTTGTATCGACTTACTCTATTGAAATTCATGTGATTCTCGAACTATTCGAAATCACATGTTTTTTTTGTTGAAATCGTAAAATGCGACGTCTCATAACAATAAAACGAAACAACTTGAACAAACAAATTTGCAAATTCGCGGCTTGAAACGTTGTCGTTTAAACAACAGCAAGAAAAAGAAGAAGGACAAAGATAAAATCGGCACTTATAAGAGCCGTTGAATTATGCGTGGTCATTTATATGCTGAATAAATTAATTCTACAAACAGGACGTGACATTAAACGCGTTTAAGGTGGTAAATACAAATTCCTCTAAAACTGAGAGACATATTTTAAAGACGTTATGGCCTGTTTGGACAAACCAACTAGCCCAACAACACGTACATGGAGTTGTAGGTATCTAGTTCCACATTTCTAACATTTTTATACCAGGTGCACACGTGACGAGGGTTAAAATTTAATCCTACTAATACATTTTAAGCTATAAAAACGCCCTACTTCTACGTGCTGCTTATTATTCTTTGTTCCTTGGGCTACAGATGTACAAATTTATTATTATATAAAATTATAGTCTGAGGATGTATACCAAAAATATAAACAAATTATATAATGCTAATAATAGTAGTTTCCCAATGAATTAAGGAAAGAATATTTAAATGTTAATGTGAAAATTCATTTTTAATTTTTTACCCACTATAAACTATCTCAGGTAGGGAAAATTTGTTGCTGTTGTCACACCCTCGTCGGGAACCGAACCCGGAACCTTTTCACATTAATATTTCATATTAACCACTACTAAATGTCAAATTATTATAAGGACTTAATCTGACATAAAATTTAAAAATTCTTAAAACTTTGTACTTTTACAGCAGGGAAATTGATTGAGTTTTTCTTGCTATTAAACCCATGTTATTTATTTCCGCTTTACGAGACAGTCTTGAAATTATCAAATCATTTGCTGCAGTCAAACCTGCAAAGATATTGATTTAAGAATTTTAACTTCCACCTTTGGTATTTTATTTATTTATTTTTCTAGGCGTGAATATTTCCATTCAGTATGTTGCGTCGCCTCACGACGTTTGAAATCCGTGAAATTTTAGAATGCACAGTAAAATATTGAATACGTACAAGTGTAAAGTTTCATAGAAACGAAGCAGCCAGGAGTAACTTAAAACTGAAGTACGGAATCCTATTTAGTTTCTTGACTCCTTTAAAAACGATTTTCTAAGCAGCTATTTGTATTCCGTTTTGTTGCCGGTAGACGACAATTTTGTATTTAAACAACCGCTCAATTAAGATTCTTAAGACAGGAAGAAGTGAGACATGTGTACGAAATTGTAAGCCTATGATCTCCAGTGTGTAATTTAATTTGTCTATGCGCGGTAGGTAATGCATACATATGTAACTAATCTTCCAGTATAATTATTACGTATATTTAAACAAGCATTAATATACAAGTAATTTATATCTCACACAATAGCACTATCATATATGCATTTAGTTATATTATTTGTGTCACACTATAGCGTTTTGTGTTCGCACTTGGTCATACATATACCGAGTGACTATAATAGTTATTTATTTTTTATTACTGGTCTGGATAGATTTGCTCTTTCATATCATTTATATCAGGTCATGTAACTGACTAAGTGTGTCTACCAATTACCTATTTATGTTGTTATGGAAGGTTCTCGATTTTTTCTAGAACACTTATCCCGAACCTTCTTATAACTCTGATTTACAAGTGTTGATACCGAAAGGGTGCTGCCTATCGATCGATGCCCGTGGTGCCCGTCCGTAACTTAGTTTATTTTACCAGAGAAGTCGGTTATCGTATATAAATCTTGTCCCAATCTCATCTTTCCCACCCGAACCATCACCCACCCATTCCCACGATTCCTGAAAGGAGCCTGAAGAGGGCTTTCCGCGTAGTCCGGAGAGACTGCCTGCCCACTAGCATTAGTGGCTGGTGGCAGTGAAACACCCAGAAGTTTTATGTTTTTTTTTGTCCAAATCAAATGTAAATGAAATATAGAAAAATACTGCAATACAATAGACGTATGTCACCGCCCTATGAAAATTGCAGTAGTCACTTCATTCAAAATTGAAATTTGCTATGTTTTACTGTTCGACCTCAAGAATTCAGCTTGATGCGCTCCCTCCTTCCTTTATGTTATTAATAGAGCTAGATTCGTTAATTTTAGACCAATAGTACATCAATTTACACTGTTCTTCACCGATCCGCACAGTCTGAAGCTGCGCTTCGCAATTTTTTTTCGCTGCGGAACCTTTTTTGACCCATGCTTTTTTTGTGGAACCCCATCTTAACAAAAAAAACTAACAGTGCATACAAGTTCGAACTTTCAATATTTTTACGTATTTAACTTTCTTGATGAAAATACGCGCATAGAAGCATTATCAAATTAAGCAAAAGAAAAAGCACCTAAGTAAATAATAATAATTTTCTGCGCGCCATATACTTAACAGGATTGCCAAAGTAAGTTTTGGATGAACCCACTTGTTTTAGAACAACTACGTTTTCGACTCCTGTTTTAAGAAATTCTCGTCAGATGGTGCTAAGTAGCACTTTTTGAAACAATATTCTAAGACATTAATTGTTTATAAATGAAGATAACTTTTTTATTATGTTTAGGCAATGATGTTATGTACAAAACGGCAGTACGCAAAATCGTAAATAAATATTTTGTCTTAAAAAATACTCCCATCGAAATTTATTCACCAGCTTCCCTTCCCTTCCCTTCTTAATTTTTAATGGCGTTAACAGGTTGGTTGGCGTTGATAATTATTGTGTTCGTTTGTTTCGCTATTCCGATAATATTGATCCAAATATTTTATTGTTATAAAGATGTTTTTAAGATTAGAGCAAAAACGAGTGATTTGTAACGCTTTACTATTGACGTATTTGTTGTTTATTACACATAAGGTGCTTTTATGGCATCTTTAAAGTTTTATTATCCGGCATCTCAAATATCTAGCAGCTTGTTCATGCGATGATATAACGGAATTTATACGTTCTAGAAGTTGGGAGATTTATTATATCCGCCAAAAATATTCATTGCCATCTTAGACTTCAAGTTAACTAAATTTAAAGCTCATAAACGTTTATTGCCTACGTGTGTGTTTGAAATACTATCTCTTTTCAAACAGCTCATACATTAATAAACTGGAATTTTATTCTTTGGCTTAAATATGAACAACTTTCAATCGGTAAATATCGGAAACATGCAGGGGTAGCGTTGATTTATTTAAATACGTGAACAATTTGAGCTTTATAATTAGCATTTCGATGAATACAATAGAATGCAGTTTACATTATATGTAATTTTCTTATCAGAATCATCATCATAAGGTCGTCAGTCCTAATATTGGTTGGACACGCACCTCCACTCCTTCTTATCCTGAGCTAATCTTGGCATTTGCCTAAAACTAAAACAACCCACATTTGCGAACAATAATGTAGTCTAGGTCTACTTCTACGCTTCCTAACTCCCATTTCTGCCTTTAATATATCTCTGACTGGACCTTCATGCCTGAGAAGGAGTCCTACCAACCTATCTCGGCTATTTCTTATTGACTTTCAAAGAGTTTATCCACGGTATCCTCATCATTCGCCGGTAACACCAGATTTCGAACGCTTCTAACCTTTCCTTTTCCGCAGCACCCACCGTCCATGTTTCGCACCTGTACAACGCCGCGCTCCAAACATACACCTTTAACAACCTTTTTCGTATTTCTAAATTAACCGTTCGTGAGCATAGATGTGGCTTCTTTTTATTGAAGGCGACCTTACCCTGCGCTATCCTCTGCTTTACATCCCTATTACTCCTTCCGTGCTGACTTATCTGACTCCCTAGATACCTAAAATCTCGCCACTTCTTCTAATTCTTCGTCTCCTATCTTTATATTCGCTCATTCCCTACTTTTCCTTCTCTTGCGTACCAGTATTTTTGTTTAACTTTTATTTATTTTCATACGGTACTGTTTTGTCACTTTCACTTTCATTTTATTTAAGGCTTTCTCTAGCTCCTCCTTGCAGCGTACGTTAATTTAAATTAAATGTCTCCCAAGGTATAACATATGTTTCAGGACGTTACCAAAAGATTACTTCTGATAGATGTTTAGTGTATTTGCAATTAAGCACAAGACGGTTGAAGAAAACTTTATTGTTAACGCTTTTGTTTCTTGTAAAATAAATATTGCGTCAATAAAAATCACATTGGTAGGTATATCCTCTCGAGTGTAGGCACCAGAGTTTATGGTCCGAAATACGATACCGTTGGTATCTTTTCAATCTTTATCGACTAGTTCCTAATTTGTAAACAGAAACAATTTAAAAAATGGAATACTGCGTTTTGTGTGAATCGGGTATAGTTTTTTGTCGTTGATTTACAAATTGATATTATGTTGTCGTTGTTGTTGTCGGGAACTATCGAATGTTTCATGTTAATTTATGCAGATATGCATTCTTGTATCACTTAAAAAACATTTTTAATCGCATTTAAAACGATTTCCTTATCTGAAATAGCTTAAAAAAATTGCAATAGTTTTCAATAACTGCGGCATTAGAAACATTTAAAACGCGATTTAGTTTGTTTAATGTGTTATGTCGGGGCAACTAACAATAAATAATTACATATATATCTGCATAAGTGTGGACAAATAAGAATTAGCTAAGAAATATGCAAGAAATTGAATGAATTTAATTAGATTTTTTGTTTATGTGACAGGCAGTATGTTTTGGGAGCTAATACCAAAACAATAGGAATTAGAAATGAATGATTTTTTTCTATTGTATCTATTATGAGACCTTCTTGACGGCAAATTGTTGACTAAGAGAAAATAGTCATCATCTTTCCGATGAGATAATATCTCATGAAGATGAAAGTATGGAAGAAGGAAGATGTTATAACGATGATAACATTTACTATTCAATACTGTATTCAAATTAAGAGTTATTTAATTGTATGTAACAAAATCCAGTATTCGTTTATGTTTGTCTTTTCTGGTTCAACATTCTGATTTTGTATTTTGGTTATTGCATTTATTTACTTAGGTTTAAAGTTTCCATTTATGCTGATTTCTACAGGTACCTTAATACTTTATATTGGAAGTATCATTAAATTCCCATTTATTAGGCTGTATTTTCCATAGTTTCAAGTGATTCACATTTCTATTATTGTTATCTGGCCTGCAGATACGTGTTTATATTATTTTCGGGTCGTTGTTACCTGTTTACGAAGACCGAGCGGCATAGCCTAGAGATTTAGACCATTGCTTAGCATTCGGGAGGACGCCGGTTCGATTCCGGGTCCGCCTGCCTTGGTCCAAGTTTTTCTGTGGTTTCCTTGGATCACTTAGGCAAATGCTGAGGCAGTAATATTCCACAGATAATCTTTCATTCT
>NW_020442466.1:2545931-2554586 GCF_000699045.2 Agrilus planipennis
CCTACCGTGCGTAAAGAAGTTTCACTTCAAAAATAAAAAACTCATATTGAATTTAGACGGCAATTCCCAATTTGAGTTTATTTATTTTAAACTAATTTTAACTTTTTTATAATAGAAAATTTAATTATTCAAAGCATAGGTCTCTTATTCTAACTGAAAACGTGGCATATTTTTGAGATGGCAATCCAATCTTTTTTTTACTTGCATTATTCAGAAGGAATAGGTGCCTTATTTAAGATTCTCCATCTTATAATTTTCAATATATTTTTTTCAGTTAATGATTCATCTTATAACGACTCCTTTCAATTTTCTTTCCGATCCCAATAATTTAGCCCTTAACGTTGATGGCAGTGTAGGTACATTAGCCAGTACCCAGTAGCCAATGTTATTAAGACGTTTCGTCGATTCACTGCTTCTAAGAGGTTAAAACGCTGAAAATTAGAATATAATTACGAATTCAATTAGGCCTGTTCGGAGCTATAATGGAACCCGGTCTCGTTGGTATAAGTGCCATTCGGTCGGCGTCCTTTTATCGTTACTTTTGTTCTCTTTCTCTAGGCGGAATTATTTAATTGCAGCTGCAAAACGAGCCAAGAACCAGTGTGTGAAACTGGTACCAGATTATTGCTCGTTGAAAGCAGTTTTACGATCTATTGCAAAAATGTTAATTACCGTGAAACCGTTTTTAAAAGGCTCCAAACGTCCTTTCTGTTTTAATTATAACTAGCGCTTGTTCACGACTTTGTTTGCATTGAACCCCTTTTTAATTAATTAGGTTAATACTCCGCAAAAAAAATTGCAAAAACAAAATCCGTTACTAAAATCCCAAAAGGCAACAAAATGTATAAATTAAGTTACATATATAAAACTTGTGGGGAGGGAACAAAGCCGTTGCCAAAAAAGTTCCAAGCTCTAAATCCAAAACTCTTTTACTAGGGTCAATTGAAAAGTCCCCGACCTGACACATAGATGGCGGCACCAGAACTAAATCCATATGATTTTCAGTTAGTCCTAACCTTCAAAAGACGCGTCTATAAATTTGACGGCTGTCGGATCATTAGTTTGTGAATTATAGCATTTTTAGTGAAGCAACTTTTGTTATTGTGAAAAAAATGGATAAAAAGGAATTTCGCGTGTTGATAAAATATTGCTTTTTGAAGGGAAAAAATACAGTTGAAGCAAAAACTTGGCTTGATAACGAATTTCCGGACACTGCCCCAGGAAAATCAACCATCAAGGATTGGTATGCTAAGTTTAGACGTGGTGAAATGAGCACCGAAGACGGTGAACGCAGTGGACGCCCAAAAGAGGCTGTTACGGACGAAAACATTAAAAAAATTCACAAAATGATTTTGAATGACCGTAAATTGAAATTGAATGAAATAGTAGACACTCTACAGATATCAACGGAACGTATACATCACATCATTCACGAATATTTGGGTATGAGAAAGCTCTGTGCAAAGTGGGTGCCGCGCGAGCTCACATTTGACCAAAAACAACGACGAGTTGATGATTCAGAGCAGTGTTTGAAGATGATCACGCGTAATAAACCCGAGTTTTTGCGTCGATATGTGACAATGGATGAAACATGGCTCCATCATTTCACTCCGAAGTCCAATCGACAGACATCGGAGTGGACTGCACACGATGAACCCGCTCCAAAGCGTGCAAAAACGCAACAGTCGGCTGGCAAGGTTATGGCGTCTGTATTTTGGGATGCGCGTGGAATAATTTTCATTGACTACCTTGAAAAAGGAAGGACCATCAACAGCGACTATTACATAGCGTTATTGGACCGTTTGAAGGACGAAATCGCCGAGAAACGACCGCATTTGCAGAAAAAGAAAGTCCTGCTTCACCAAGACAATGCACCGTCTCACAAGTCAGTGAAAACGATGGCAAAAATTCATGAATTGGGCTTCGAATTACTTCCGCATCCACCGTATTCTCCGGATCTGGCCCCCAGCGACTACTTCCTGTTCTCAGATCTCAAAAGAATGCTCGTTGAGAAAAAATTTTCGTCGAATGAAGAGGTGATCGCCGAAACTGAGGCCTATTTTGAAGCAAAGGACAAATCGTACTACAAAAATGGTATCGAAAAGTTGGAGGATCGCTATAATCAGTCTATCACCCATGAAGGGAATTATGTTGAATAAAAAAACGAATTTTGCAAAAAAAATGTGTTTTACTATTTTAGGCCGGGGACTTTTCAATTGACCTGTTACTTAAAGTGTTTTAACCCTTAAAGCCCCAAGGACTACAAATTACCAATTAAGTAATTCAAAAGCAGTTGGACTCAAATCCCTCAACACATTACAAGTGCTTCAAACATTTTGAAGAAGCTTGAAGCCTTTTTGAATAACAAATTACAATGAACTTTCATAAAATAATCCACTTACCACTCCCCAAGTACATGTTTATGAATGGGCTTGAATTACACTGCTTCTGAGCCCTGAAAGGGCTGGAAGCACATTTTCAAACACAAAAAGTACTTGAAATCTTCCTAGTTCTGTACATGAGCACAGTTGCAGTAATTTGAGAATCTCACCATCAGAATATTGCACTCTACTCCATTTCCTGTAAGAGAAGTCGTTCATATTTCGCAATTTAAAATTTCATTAGTTTGAGATTGTTACAATACAATGAATGTATTATGGTATATGTATAATTGTAATATTTTATTTTACATATGTGTAAATACCTATTCCAATCGATCAAAATATAATGAAGAAATTGATTGGTTAACTTGTAAGTCTGTATTTAAAGATCTGCTAACCGTCTTAAGCTTAAGCGAAAATTGTTATATTTATGATCGATTGATTTTGAAACGTGTTCATTAAACTTTTGTTAATCGAATACAATCGCCGTAATAACATTAACACGTGTCTACCTTACAGAAAATAACAAAAGAAACAAACAAGGAACCATCATATCGCTTATACTGCTATTTCGATTAAGGTGTGAAATTGGACAAAGAAAAGATATTATCGAAAGGTAATTGATTGAACGTGTTCTGTTGTTCTTTACAGTTTACTATTGAACTTTAGATAATCGAAAAAATGGTGTATACAAAAATATGCGATCGCATTATTAATATTTAACTTAAATTTCCTTTTCGAAAAAGTAAGGTGGGATTATTTCGAAAACACTCATTGAAATAGCATCACATTTAACTGAGCAACATTGAATTTAAAGGTCTGAAGTAATTTCAAGACGCTTAAGTTACTGATCAGAAATTTATCGAAATTACCGGTTCTCATCAGCACGCCGTAGACGGGCTCGATAAAGTACTGGCCAAACCCAAGAAACCCCTAATATGTTAGTTGATGTAATATTAAAATACAGAGAAATGTCCAATAGATGTCGATACTCTACCTGCATTTGGAAAATTTCTGCAATAGTTTTGATGTTTTAAATGCAGAAAACTTATACATGTTTGTTCAGAGCAAAAATTAGTGATTATTCAAATTTAAGTAGTCTAATAACAGTTATAGATATTACAATTTTGGTACTTTGTATCGTTGTAAATCATTTTGAGTGTTCGTTTACCAGTAAATTGTATTGTGTTAAACATTAAAGCATTAAAAACATAGTTTCACATAGCCTACAAACACTTTTGTGTTGGTGTTCATCAGAATTTTTAAATATGTACCAATTTTTGTTACATTCTGATGTCATACTTTTATCCATTTGTTCAATAAGTCTTCATCATCATCATCATAAGGTCGTCAGTCCTAAGACTGGTTAGACACGTACCTCCACCCTTTCCTATCCTGAGCTAAGTCTTCATAATTTAGAAAATATTCCTCTTCATTTAAATTATCCAATACTTTTAGTCCAGGAAACGTGTAGGTTTTGACCTCGCAATTTTCTCTAAATGAATCGATTAACTTGAAATTTTGTCTGTAGATAGGGAATAGCCTAAGGATCAAAATCTATATTATGACAAACGGCGCTTTCGTTCTGGGAGTAGTTACCACCCTATCTGTGAAAAACGTCCTTCTCTTCAAAATAACTCCAAAACTACTGGTGATACGTAAAAAATGCCTCAGTATCATATTGTAGCTTTCCTAATTTTAAACATTCTATTCACCGGAAATTTTCTGTACGACAAAAATTAAGTGTGATATAAACGTTTAAATCTACCTTTTTGACTTCTTTAAGTTCATCTCCTTTTAAAAGTAACAGTTTTAAAGGGACTGTAAATAGCCTTGTAGCTCCTGTAAAAACCTACAAATTTTACTCACCCTAACATTTGATATAAAGTTTTATAGGTTTTATCAAAAATGGGTAGCCTTTACCACTAAAAAATGAAGAGCGCCCATCGCCATACTATAGATTTTGAAATTGAGGGTAAGTTAAGTTTAATCCCAAATTTCCATGCAAAGCGNATTCCTGAAAGCAGGCTGAAGAGGGCCTTCCGCCCTACCTTCCGTCGTAGTCCGGAGGGACTGCCCGCCCACCAGCATTGCTGACTGGTGGAAATGAAACACCCAAAAGTTTCTTTTTTCAACCCCGTCTCTACAATGCAATGCTAATATAAGTACTTGACCACTAGCCAAAAGAGTAGTTCTATACCATCACTTAATCGATTCATTTTCTTTCTAATTCCTTTTCTTGTACACCGTAAATTAAGTAAACATATAAGTTAGTTATAAACAGTGTTTTATTTTCTTCAGGTTATCATAAAATTTTGAACTATCGTGTTTCAAACTGAAACTTGAAAAGGCTCTCAAAATAAATTAATTTTGTGCCCAAAACAGAAGAATTGAGAGACCGAATAATAATCAAAATTATGTAATTATGGCACAACTTACTTAATTGATAGGGATACCATGTGAAAAGACGCAATACAGCAGAATATTTAAGAAAAATTATTTTTCGTGACTTTTGACCACCTGTTACTTTTGATACATTATTTATTAGGTTAAAATTTTAAGAATACCCTGACTAATCGTCAGTTGAATTTTTTTGGAGGTTGATGCTTTTTAGTAGGTATAAATAAGGGACTGGACTAATACTTGTATCCTTTCACAATCCGTATACCACATTATCTTCCATGGTTTCTCGTGTCTCCTTTAGTTTAAAGAAACTCTCATTATTTTTTTATCAGTAATTCTATAAAATATAAATCGTTCATCTCTTGAATAATGTCCATCGATTCTAAAGCTAATAATTACATGAATGTTGTTGGATAAGTACCATACATAGTTTTAACGTTCAAATGCTGCTTTACGTGCCGTGTACATAACCCTATCTAATTAATTAAATTCTTACATCAAAATGCTCTTCAATTTTATATTTCTAGTCAATCAACTTAGTTGTGAGAACTTGTATGACGCCGTTTTCAGTCAGTATGTGATATTAATTTGGTAGCGTAGGTATCAAACAGGATGTTTAGACCACCCAAGATTGTTTCTATGTCGTTGACGATCAGAAACAGAAGAGTATGTCCTATAACTTCGATACAGAAATTATTGTGTGATTAGCCGTTAAAAAGTTGTAATTAGAACTTTGGAATGTCACACTTCCCTGCCTTCTAACGGTCCTAGGCAAACTGTTCTCCTTACCTCCTTAATTAGAGCGATTTCGTGTTCTTGGGCTTAATTGGTCGTAATTAGACATTGGAAAGACGAACGGAACAGCTAATCAAACATCAAAAAATTAATATGCGATACAATCTGCTGGGCCATCAATGTTATTGGTACGAAATATAAAATTTGTACTTTGATTGGGTTCGTCATAAAGAATTCAAAAATATATGCAGATTGAATATTTTAAAGGATATAATTGCACCTTCCAGTAATATATTTACGTATTTGGTGAAACCATGTTGCCTCCGAATCTTGACTATGCAATGTCACTAATTAAGGAAATATGACGAATGATTTTCTACAGTAACAACCGATAAAAACCTCGCTAAACTACCAAAACCAAAAAGGTCCATGACTGATAACAACTATAAACGTATGAATCGAATATTAAAAAGTCGATCGAAGAAAAGACCTGCTAGGGAAAGAGGTAACTCTCCAAAAACTCTACTTCTCGGATAGAGTATAACACATTTTTTAATACAATTACGCAAAAGTCGACAATACAGAGCCTCAATAATGAAATAGCGTCAAGCTATATCACCTTCGACTTCCCGAGCTCGAACTATTCATCGTACCTAAACTTTTAACTAGATCCAACTGTAGAGAATCTAAACCTTAAAATACTTCCCATTTAAATAATCCATCTTACCTTCCCCAAAGTTGTGTACCTAAAAACGACTGGAAAATGCGTAAAAGGACAATATTAATTTATCAATCTTCATCATTGGTCGCCAGTCCTGACTGCTTGGACACACACCTCCACTCATTCCTATTCTGAACTAATCTCTCCCTAAACCTAGAATATCCCACACCTTTAACTATTTTTTGTTAGATGTAATAGCACTTAATAGACGAATATAATTAATTCTTTTGGTTGGTATCACTTCAGATGTATCAACAGAAAGTCACCATTTAAATGTATACTTTTCAATTTTTACAATTTGTAGTGAGCAAAATATATACCTACTTATTAACAAGAACATTTATTAAGTCGATTTAATTAGGCAAGTTGATGCTTTAGTAATAAGGCCTTATCTAACGCATGAAATACTTCAGTAGCAACAAATACGCACTAGATGGCGATATACTGCCTTATATATTTATTATGATACTAGTGTCTACATGTACGAGGGCGGTTCAATAAGTACCCGTGTTTGAAGACAGAGGACGTTCCTGAGGGAAATTGGTATTGTCATCGTGTGCTGCCATCTATCAAACCACGTCAAAACGAATTTCAGACTGATTGATAGGTTAGTTTAGATGTGGCAGCCATTCGACTGAGACGTGTTTCGTTATTTTCGCTAAGATGGAAAAGGAGCAGTATCGTTCGGTAACTCGCTTTTTGTTTTTGGATGGGAAAAAATGCGAGGAGATGAAAATAAAGTTGGATACTGTTTACGGAGACATTTCGCCATCTACGACCACAGTTAGATATTGCTTCAACGAATTTAAACGTGAGCAAAGATCCGTTTTTGATAGGAGCGACCAGAAAGCCTGGCAAACGTTGTTCCCGAGGAAATCATTTTACGGATTTTTTAGGAAAAGGAGGGACTATCACTGGACAATACTACAGTGAGTTATTGGAATTATTTTTAATTTTATTAAGACTTGTTAACTACTAATTTTTCCTTAATTACTGACAGTAGTGCCTGAAGAAGGTGCTTTATAAATAGGACAGTAATTGCGTTTCTGCGTAGAATAAACGCTAGCGCACTTTTGCATAGTTAACATGCTACTTAATTTCGTTGTATCTAAAATTTAGACGTAGCTGGTAAACCAAAATTCACGAAACTATGTAACCTTCGTCAACTTTTGAAACATATTAAATTTAAGTCTATCAATTGTCTTCATCAAACTGACAGGCGATCTTTTGTGCCTGTTAAATTGAATTGAATTGCATCTTAAAACATCCGTCGGCTACGCGTATCGCATTAGGCAGATAATGGCTGTGTAAAAAAGGCTTCTCACATGTAATTAATTTGACTGGTCTATTAAATCCGATGAGCTACTGCTTTTCTTGTCATGATCAATTTTTTTACTTCCATTTATTTTAAGGTATGCATCCATATATTAAATAGCTACTCGTCGTTTAAGGTTTGTAAGTCCGAAAAAAGCTTAAGTGTATAAATATAGTAACGTCAAATATTTTCTTATAACATCTACACATTAAAATTTCTTTTTTTTTTGATATGTATGTACATGCGGAAGCCGGATTGTAAAATTAGGCATCTTAGAATACTACTATTACATAAGTAACCATTGTATTATCTTAAGATTGCATGTGTGTCATTAACGTAGTCTGTACGAAAGCGATTTCATCGATGCTAATTGAAGTTAGCAACTATAGATATTGAACTCCTCACTTGAAATATAGAAAAGTGGCTGCTTAACTGTATTACATTCATTGCAGTGTAAGTCATGATATGCTTATGTCATACATTCCATCTTGCGGCATATTGCTAACGGAAAATCGTATCGCAATCGCACCGTTTAAAAAAACGCTTATCGTATATAAAATAATGACAAGGTTATTCTAGTCAAGCCAATTTTCTTTAATTACTATTAAAACAAAATACAACGTGTAATTATACAACACGCTACTGAAACTTCTTCAAACACACAAACATACCGGGATAGGGGTTAAGGAATTGGTTTAATGGTATTATTTCTACACTATGCTTCGCAAGGGTGCAATGCTGATAGTAAATATACTATAGAATGTCTTTATATACAACTATCACAGCTATTTTGTTATTAAACAATACAAACCGGCCGGTACCGCCGCAACCGCTATGTCCCTGCATTTTAAGTCTCTATAATATCTTCGAAAATATTCATTTAAATTATATGCTGTAAAGGGCCATATTGATCTATATTAAATGCAAAATGGATCTAAAAGTACTTAAATTGGATATGGATTAATGCTGTATTGCTTAAAATCGTTTTGTAAATAAGCCATTATTTCTCGTAAAAAGTAAAGGATAAAAAATGGTTATTGTGGGTTATCCCTAAGAGATAGACATATACCATCCCGGACTTTTTTGTAGACCTTTTTAAG
>NW_020442466.1:2557095-2575750 GCF_000699045.2 Agrilus planipennis
CCTGTTCTCAGATCTCAAAAGAATGCTCGTTGGGAAAAAATTTTCGTCGAATGAAGAGGTGATCGCCGAAACTGAGGCCTATTTTGAAGCAAAGGACAAATCGTACTACAAAAATGGTATCGAAAAGTTGGAGGATCGCTATAATCAGTGTATCACCCATGAAGGGAATTATGTTGAATAAAAAAACGAATTTTGCAAAAAAAATGTGTTTTACTATTTTAGGCCGGGGACTTTTCAATTGACCTGTTACTTAAAGTGTTTTAACCCTTAAAGCCCCAAGGACTACAAATTACCAATTAAGTAATTCAAAAGCAGTTGGACTCAAATCCCTCAACACATTACAAGTGCTTCAAACATTTTGAAGAAGCTTGAAGCCTTTTTGAATAACAAATTACAATGAACTTTCATAAAATAATCCACTTACCACTCCCCAAGTACATGTTTATGAATGGGCTTGAATTACACTGCTTCTGAGCCCTGAAAGGGCTGGAAGCACATTTTCAAACACAAAAAGTACTTGAAATCTTCCTAGTTCTGTACATGAGCACAGTTGCAGTAATTTGAGAATCTCACCATCAGAATATTGCACTCTACTCCATTTCCTGTAAGAGAAGTCGTTCATATTTCGCAATTTAAAATTTCATTAGTTTGAGATTGTTACAATACAATGAATGTATTATGGTATATGTATAATTGTAATATTTTATTTTACATATGTGTAAATACCTATTCCAATCGATCAAAATATAATGAAGAAATTGATTGGTTAACTTGTAAGTCTGTATTTAAAGATCTGCTAACCGTCTTAAGCTTAAGCGAAAATTGTTATATTTATGATCGATTGATTTTGAAACGTGTTCATTAAACTTTTGTTAATCGAATACAATCGCCGTAATAACATTAACACGTGTCTACCTTACAGAAAATAACAAAAGAAACAAACAAGGAACCATCATATCGCTTATACTGCTATTTCGATTAAGGTGTGAAATTGGACAAAGAAAAGATATTATCGAAAGGTAATTGATTGAACGTGTTCTGTTGTTCTTTACAGTTTACTATTGAACTTTAGATAATCGAAAAAATGGTGTATACAAAAATATGCGATCGCATTATTAATATTTAACTTAAATTTCCTTTTCGAAAAAGTAAGGTGGGATTATTTCGAAAACACTCATTGAAATAGCATCACATTTAACTGAGCAACATTGAATTTAAAGGTCTGAAGTAATTTCAAGACGCTTAAGTTACTGATCAGAAATTTATCGAAATTACCGGTTCTCATCAGCACGCCGTAGACGGGCTCGATAAAGTACTGGCCAAACCCAAGAAACCCCTAATATGTTAGTTGATGTAATATTAAAATACAGAGAAATGTCCAATAGATGTCGATACTCTACCTGCATTTGGAAAATTTCTGCAATAGTTTTGATGTTTTAAATGCAGAAAACTTATACATGTTTGTTCAGAGCAAAAATTAGTGATTATTCAAATTTAAGTAGTCTAATAACAGTTATAGATATTACAATTTTGGTACTTTGTATCGTTGTAAATCATTTTGAGTGTTCGTTTACCAGTAAATTGTATTGTGTTAAACATTAAAGCATTAAAAACATAGTTTCACATAGCCTACAAACACTTTTGTGTTGGTGTTCATCAGAATTTTTAAATATGTACCAATTTTTGTTACATTCTGATGTCATACTTTTATCCATTTGTTCAATAAGTCTTCATCATCATCATCATAAGGTCGTCAGTCCTAAGACTGGTTAGACACGTACCTCCACCCTTTCCTATCCTGAGCTAAGTCTTCATAATTTAGAAAATATTCCTCTTCATTTAAATTATCCAATACTTTTAGTCCAGGAAACGTGTAGGTTTTGACCTCGCAATTTTCTCTAAATGAATCGATTAACTTGAAATTTTGTCTGTAGATAGGGAATAGCCTAAGGATCAAAATCTATATTATGACAAACGGCGCTTTCGTTCTGGGAGTAGTTACCACCCTATCTGTGAAAAACGTCCTTCTCTTCAAAATAACTCCAAAACTACTGGTGATACGTAAAAAATGCCTCAGTATCATATTGTAGCTTTCCTAATTTTAAACATTCTATTCACCGGAAATTTTCTGTACGACAAAAATTAAGTGTGATATAAACGTTTAAATCTACCTTTTTGACTTCTTTAAGTTCATCTCCTTTTAAAAGTAACAGTTTTAAAGGGACTGTAAATAGCCTTGTAGCTCCTGTAAAAACCTACAAATTTTACTCACCCTAACATTTGATATAAAGTTTTATAGGTTTTATCAAAAATGGGTAGCCTTTACCACTAAAAAATGAAGAGCGCCCATCGCCATACTATAGATTTTGAAATTGAGGGTAAGTTAAGTTTAATCCCAAATTTCCATGCAAAGCGATGCATTTTGAAAAAATTGCGAGATTATGTACTATTTTAAGCTATGTTTCCTGGACTATTTTCCACATTAGTATTAGTATTGGTAAGTAGACAGCTCTAGTCGGACAGCCTCCTTGTCATGAGTCTTCCGAGATACATTTCTCTATTTATTCAGTGGATAAACGTTTCATACTGAGAAGTTTGGACGAAAATTGGTGAAGACGAGGTTGAAACAATTCCGAATAATGGCAGGAGCGTTTCCTAATTTAAATTTCATCTCGAACGAGCTACCTGTTGTACGAACTAAGTGTGTGAGAATCGTCAGCGGCAAATGCTTCGCCGCTAGCTTCACTTACAGAACAAATATTAGCCGAGGGGATCGCCTTCTCTCTCCCTCTTATCTCTATCTCTCTATGTAACTTGTGCTTTCTACTTTTCTCTCTTTCCTAATTTATTCGCTCGACAATTCACCAAATTTAATCATTTCCTTCGGCCCCGAAAACAGACCGAATTAGACTGGAACGAGCCGTGGAACCGAACTATGACCGGAAATCAGAATACGAATAACATTAAATTATTACTTGAGCAATCGAAGGTTCACGAACACAACGTTTAATCACTTAAAAATAACGGAAATGATATACTTTATATCTACCATTAATACTTTAAATAATCGTTTCCAATAGTAATACAGAAATGACTGCCATGAAATTTAGCATCTAAAAGTGAAAAATTTCTGACAGTTGACTGATCTAGAAAATTCACAATCCTTTCAACTTGATTACCGTCGCGTCGCTAAAATAACAAATAAAGATAAGATCCAACTCAATATTTTTTGTAGTTACATTAATGAATTGATTTTTTAAATTAACTTTACCTCAATACCTTAGATAACCTCAAATCAATGAGGAAAAATTGTTGCCGCTATTACTCCCTCGCTGCGGGAATCGAAGGTGGGTCCCTGGTTTTAAACTGTAACTTTTAACTTGTGGGTGTTTCATTCCCACCAGCCAGTAATGCTGGTGGGCGGGCAGTCCCTCCGGACTACGCCGGAAGGTAGGGCGGAAGGCCCTCTTCAGCCTGCTTTCAGGAATCGTGGGAATGGGTGGGTGGTGGTTCGGGTGAGAAAGTTGAGACGGACGAAATGGAGACAGAAGAGAGTGAAAGATTATCTGTGGAATATTACTGCCTCAGCATTTGCCTAAGTGATCCAAGGAAACCACAGAAAAACTTGGACCAAGACAGACGGACCCGGAATCGAACCGGCGTCCTCCCGAATGCTAAGCAATGGTCTAGACCTCTAGGCCATGCCGCTCGGTTCCTGGTTTTACGCACCAGTACCATTTATAAGAATTGATTTACCAATGCCTATCCCTACAAAAATTCAAAGTGTCTCAATATTTTTTATTTTCATTGAGTGGAATATGAAATATTTTCCTTCACTATAGAAGCTATGGTTGTAATTGTTTCACTTACGATAGGCGGGAGTTTCATTAGAAGGGGTTTCAGTTTAAAATTGAAAAGATCGAAGTCCTTATAAATTAACAACTTTTCGAAAAGTCCCGCTCAAAAATTTAACCTTCTAACTCAAATAGGAAATAAAATTTAGAGGATTCGATGTTTAGATTTTATGGCCATCATCCAAGATTTGATCCCTCTCCTTCAAGATAGAATCGTTTCTTCAGTGCCTTTAGTTGACATCCTCAAGGATGACGACGAAGGTTTAGATGTAGATTCCTGCGGCTTCCCATGTTGTGCTGATACTCAGCAATGGATTCTGCGCTCCCGTCATAATCCTTGAGGATACCAATCAGAGAAGCTTGTCCCGTGGGATAGCTATCAAACCCGAATTTTCAAACAATGCCGCCAGTGACAGCCTTTCATACGAAACTTAATTAGACTAATTAATGTAAATAGGAGCATTAATCCGTGATCTGGCTCCGGTAGGACTGTCCCTTGTCTTCAACTTTTTCCTGAATTAATGCGTAACGGTTTTGCAATAAGAAGAAGGCATTATAACGGGACCGAACATTAGCCAGTGACGACACAAAAACACGACTACCTTTGCAGTTCAGTAGAATCGAGTCCGATGCAATTTTACAGTTAAATTAATGGCCGTAATGACTCGGTGCTCGCATTTATCATTCTCGTGCGGCGCAATTCAGGTGCAATAAATTTTAATTTCCAATTTTGCAGAACAAACACTCCGGGGCTATCCCGTCGACCTTTAATGTCGCGACGATTTCATTCCTAACTTAAGAGCCATTACTCATAAATGTTGCACTTCAACAAAAACACATGCACACAGTCTCTCAATTTGAAAGTTCCCTGGTTTAATTAATTACCGTAGACAAGCACATAAATGTATATGATAAGTCTATAAAAAATAGTAAAATCATGAATAGTAGTGCGAGTCGAAAATAAGCGTTAAAGCCGTTAATATGTCTTCAAATATAAATAAACATCTCTTTGATATTTAAAGTAGAAAATGGTACCAACAACAGCACATTTGAGCAATGGAATTGTAGTGGATAAAATGGTCAATTTTTCCGTGCAGTACTGTACGTATTACACGCTCCTCACCGGTTAAGAGTTTGGCCGAGAGTTGTCTCCTTCCTTTTCTGGTCTAATGCTGTTCTTTTCTACGTTGCGCCGGTCAAACTGAAGGTCACATCGCTACAGAAAGTAAACGAAGTATATTAGTTTAATGATATAGTTGGGACGTTCAAAATTGGGATATCCCGCAATAAAACTGTCGCATTTAAGTACTTCTTTTAACTTACTAACTAGAGAAGTTGCTAACAGAGCGCCTACTTTTACTCACGACAGACGTTGCAGGGAATATCGTAAGCATAGAAAAGAGATGTCAGGTAGCAATTGCAGCGGACACTAATAAAGAAAAGGAAATACCATTACACCACTTAATGTGTATTGGAAAAAGATGCAGACAGGCACAATTGGAGTATGTTGCCAGCATAGGACTTTAAATAAAATTCAACATTCTGTGGAATTTAGGAAAGAAAACACGCTTGTTTACAGATATAATTCCAAACAGGCAGTTATAAAGCCGACCCTGATCTTTTGCCTACCTATGCAACCTCTAACCGCTGCACCGCTTACTATTATGGGGTTATTTCTTTTTACTTTATATGTACTACTCATGAAGCTTTTCCTAACTTATCAAGGGCGTGTTTAAAACGCAACAAATGACTACAGTTCCAGGGGAAACAAGAAGGAATATACGTCTCACAGATAATTTATTGCGGAGTTTGTCAATTTTGATTGTTCCAACTATAGCAGCAAGTAAATTTATTGATGTTTTGTTGTCCTGTCTACGGCGTACTGATGGGAACCACAGAATTCGCCGATTTCAACAGATCACCGACCACAGTGCTGTTGGTTGGTTTTCTCATACAGACATCAAATGTCCCAATTAGTACAGTGTAAAATGAAAATCGACATTCATCATTTCAAACTTTTGCTTTACTTATAATCACCTTTTCTAGCGGCAAAGTAATTTAATCTATACTGACATTTACTCAAATAAAATCTTAATATCTTTCACAATTCACGCACGTCATCCATATTGATTTTAATACCATATTATTGCGATGCCGACGTCATTATATGCTTTAGAAAGCTTGTAAAGAACCTTTCATTAATATCTATTTGCTCCCACAAAACCTATAAAATTAAATCAACCGAAGTGACTAAAACGAGATAACGTACAAGTAATTATAACTTTTTAACTCGAAAAGATAATAAAGGCAGAACAATCGCTTGATGAAGTAAAAGGAACAGGAAAGTTAGAATTATTTTCGTGTCAAATTTTGAACCACGGATAAATAATCAAAGTCGAAGATAAAGGATCGCGGATGATAACGATAAATAAATATGTAAATAACTGAGAATAGCGCGGCAGAACTTTTATAATTTTTCTTCTCAAGTTGAAATTATTTAGAAAAAAATGGAACTCAAAGAATTATTCAGACAATTTTCTCTTCTGTTTCCGCAAGAATCGATATTAAATAAAAGTATGGCTTGGTGGATATACGTATATAAATATACATTTAAAATGCACCCTTACTTTCTTAATTCAAAGAAAGACATCCAATTAACTTTCTTTTAGTATAATTGCCTGCTCTCTCTGTTTGAATATTCATTTTGAAGGCGTTTATTAAGAAGTTGTTGAAATGTCTCGGTGGCTGACAAGGGACAAAAGATGCTAATTCAGTTTCATCCCCAGAGATTTTTTGGAGCCGAAAGAGACTTCCAATTGACTTTGTAGTTCGTTAAGAGGCCCGAATATGTTAATCAACTTCCTTTGTCAATCTTTCATCGGATATCAGCTTCGGGCAACGACTTTATTGACATAAAATACGAGTATATAGGAACACTGTTTTTGATGAGATGCTGGAAGCAAAAGCATATAAATGTCATGGTCCTCTTTGGAACTTATTTTACTAACTATTATAATATGAAAGTTTCACAAATAAAATTCTTAGTTGCTAATTGACCATATCATGAAATAGCCGTGTATTTGGTTATTGTTATATCGTCAAAATATCTCTATTCATTGATGTTGTTTAGAAAATACCACAAATGGCGCGGTAAACGTCATCTATAGTTCGGTGCTACATTTTAGGATTACGTATGCTCCAACAATTCGTTTCAGCAAGTAGATATCCATACATTTAAATGGACCTTCTTGGAGCATACGTAATCCTAAAATGTAGCAACGTACTACAGATGGCGTTTACCGCGCCATTTGTGGTATTTTCTAAAACGCGCTGTTAAGACACCAGGTAAAAGTTGGTCTGTGTTCTGTCGGGCTGCCTGCGACACGCTGATGAGATCCGAAAAGGTCGAAATCGCGATCCGCTTCTGGCAGTTTAAACAGAATACAGACCACTTCGAATTATTTTATTCCAGAATATGTTACTATTCCTCAAAATGGTCGACTATTTTATAACATGATCAATTTACAATCTGGTTATGATTTTTTAATACATGTGTAATCTAAGTCCTTATTAATAATGGAGTTTCAACGCCATCAATAAAAATGTATACCACAAGAGGAAGAATGAAGTCAGTTTGTATTTATAAAATAACAGAATGCTAAAGTCTATAGTAACTAGTTAAATTACAATTATTTATTATATTTAAACCACATTTGCTTGTGATGTCTAACAAAATAATGAATAACAACCTAGTAATAATAAGATAATTTCCGAAATCACTCAACCGATTTCAATGAATTTTGTAAATGTGCTTGTGTGGTTGGTTCCAATTTAAAATGATTTAAAATGTAGGATAGTTTTGATGATCTAAAACTTTTTTTTTTAATTTTTCAACAATTTGTTTTTCGAGTTTCTTATCCAAAAATACACGTAATCCCACATTTTAACTTCTCTAAACCCCCACCAACCCTTCAATAATTTTTAATGCAGTTTATTTTAAAAGAAAAAAGGGATATAATTCATGAATAATGAGTTTCCAAAATACTACTAAAGGTGTAAAATGGGGGTTTGCGATAAAATAAACTTTCGACAGGACAAAGCCGCAAGCGACTGTTAGTGTATTATCAATTAAACCTATGCGCAGCCAAGAAAACTCCTCTTATTTTTTCAACATTAATAAAAAATACCTGTTACATACATGCTACAGTTTAAAATAATAGAAGCTACTTAATATTCAAAAGGTTGTTTTCTGCAGAAACAAAGACACAAAGAAATCTGTACTTCAAACAAGTTGCATACAGTCCGCAAAAAAATAAAAATAAAAAACCTTTTCCTTGCTTACAAATGTTTTCTACGTGTTTTCCGTCTTTTACATTTATTATAAACTTCACGTACATGTAACGTACTTATTCTCAAGCATTCTAGGATAGCTCTCCTTGAAAAAACAGGAGATTAACATGCGGCGTATGTTTCTTTGTTTGTGGGAAATTTTAAACCATTTTATAGATACACATGAAGTAACGCATTATTTCTCTACTAAAATCATTTTTAAAATCGTTTTCCTTTCGGTGTCATTCGCAAAGTTATTGAGAAACAAAATAAACTTTATTATTGTAAATTTTTTGCCTACCATATATTTCTGATTTTCAAACTAATGCTTATAACCATCAACTACAGTTTTGCAAAAAGGGGTCTAATTTTTAAATATTGCTTTCCAAAAGCATACGTTCAGTATAAATATTCCTGCCTTCCTGTGTGTAAATGTATGTTTAATTACGATAATATCATAAAGTCATTTGTCCACAACGTTTAAAGAGAAAACTTCGTTATCATCATATAGCACCTCCAGACGAAGCAAGCTAAATATTTAATTATTTGGGAACTTCTTGATTCTAATATGTGTCCAACCAGGCTTTCACGCTTCTGTCTTCTAGACCTATCAGGTATCTAAATAAAATATCATCATGAAGGTTAACGCTTTTTAACACATTTGTTGAAACTCAGCTGCAAAGATAAACTCAATCAAGAAATAAGGCTTACTAAAATTTAGACAGTCCTTATTAATGAAGGTACAAGTCGTTCGACAAAATAAGACTGTAAATTTCTTGAAAGTTTAACAACAGTAGTCCACACTTTCACAGAATTCAACCTATCGTCATAACTGGGGGGTTGCTCCTGTTTTATTTAGATTCCTACCTTGTGTTTTACTAACCATGGCGCATCCCGAGATAAAATGTTCAGTCTGTCAGAGTCTTTGAAAGCGAGACTCGAGTCTCCGTCTCTCATCGGGTCTCTCTGGTGTCACTGAGAGAGACTGTCAAAAAAACTGTTTAGAGTCTCTGAACGAAAGACTCGAGTCGTTCATAGAGAGATCCTCATTTCGTATCCAGTCTCTGAACGACAGACTCGAATCTCTCAATAAGTGGTGTCTCGACAGGCATGTTTAAAAGTTCAACATATTTCAGAGATCCCAGTCTTTCTACGAGAGACTCGAGTCTCTCAATTTTTCAGATTTATTCAATCAGTCTCTCTGTGAGAGACCCGAATCTCTGAATTAACAATTTTATCGTCTCATACAGAGTTTGTGGGAGATCTATAAAAACACCTGGGCAATAACTGAGAGACTGTGAAAGACGCTCTTAGAGACGCTGAAAGACTCTGAGAGACTGAAGAGAGACTGAAAATTTTTGTCTAGGGATTGAAGGATTTAGATTTGCTCAATCACCACATGGATGCGGAAACCATTGCTGTCAGTTTTATCTTGGATCTAGGTGGGTAAGCAAAATCTCTTTAGCTCGTACCAGGCTTAGCAGGTTTAGTATATACCCGAGCAGGATATCCCTTCCTCCAGGATGCAGGTTCTAACCATAACCACCAACAATCTAGCCTCCAGGCTGCTCGGACCTCCCATAGTTCCAGTCTCCATCACTGGTCGAAGGTTTGAGAAACAAGTCCCCCTCCCGGTCGAATTACCTGTACTCCGACACTAGTAAGTCATCTCGGGTACTCGAGTTGATGGGATCGCCATCTCCATCTGATCATAGACAAGTCTTTTAATACAAATAAAATGGGATTTCCTGAAGGATGCACGGATGCTTGTAACTTAATAACAGACAAATGAACGAAGCCTCAGGCAAAAGGCTATTTTATTATAGGATCATAATGCTTACAATACTTGCAATAATAGGTACATTAATTCTCAAATCGAACCAATCAATTCCTTTTGTTTATTTCGTGGATATTACAATTAAGTCGGAGCATGGCGATTTAAGACGTAGGTTCTACGGCTTCATTACAACGCAACGTTCCGTCCCGTCCGTTAGTAAATTATTACCGATGCGGTCCCTTCATTAGATTACGGTCAGATATGTGCATTTGTTGTGTTAATTATCTTTATCTGATTCCGCACCCCCTCGAGCATTCGTCGGCGACGGACGGGTCCGAGTTGAAGCAGAGAGTACTTATAAGCACACCGGGAACCGCGGTTTTAGTCGGCGGTACTTCGGCATAGCCGCACAGCTATCGTAGCAGTCCGTGCGCGGCGACGACTACGTCCCATTAGGAAGAAAGGACCCTTGTAATTAGCGAATGCGGATAATTATTGAGGACAGGTGCAAAGCACACTCGCGTGGCCCACTAAAAGCAAAATAATTATTATTTAGAACCTGTTCGCCGAGACCTTTTAGACTGGTCCTTCGGGTGAGATAAGAGGTACAGTCTGACAGTCGTTTGATATTATTTTAATTTACGAATTCGACATTTGAACCTGAATCTAGAATTACAGCTTGAGTTTTATGATGATCTCGCCAACGAATAAACAATGAAACTTATAAATTATTTTAAATATAGAAATTTACCCGAGATAAAAATGTTCAGTCTCTCAGAGTCTCTGAAAGCGAGACTCGACTCTCCGTCACTCTGGTGTCCATGAGAGAGACTCGCAAAAACACTGTTTAGCGTCTCTGAACGAGAGATTCGAGTCGCTCCTAGAGAGTTCCTCATTTCGTATCAGTCTCTAAACGAGAGACTCGAATCTCTGAACGAGAGACTCGAATCTCTCAATAAGTGGTGTCTCGATAGACATCGTTCGATTCTCTCATACAGAGACTGAGGGATCCATAAAAACACCGAGGCAGTAACTGAGAGACTGTGAAAGACTGTGAGAGACGCTCTCAGAGACGCTGAAAGACTCCGAGAGACTAGAGAGAGACTGAAAATTTTTGTCTAGGGTGACGATTTTTGTCAGGACCGTACTCCATGTTAAGTGTACAAGTTTTCATGAGCTTAAAAGAATTAAATAGTTCTTGTTAAATACAATTACAACAACATCGTAAATAGAATAATACCAAAAAAATCTTACTCCTATGTACCACATGCTTAAAATGAAAATTATATATTTTAGATTTTGTATATTTGTATTTTAAATAGAAATAACTTCTAATATGCGCATCTCTTGTATGAATATATTAATAGTTATTGCAGGTACCTACCATCTAATGTGTATGTAGGTGCATGCTTCCAGAGAGGGTTATCATAAACAGCGGGTTATCGTCACGACGACTATTAAAATAGAGATCGTTTAGTAGCAAAACAACGACAATAAAATCGCACATTAAAGCGCTTGGCACTCATCAGTACCTTCGACGACTGCTGAGAAGCTCATTGTTGCAGTAGTGCACATAGTGATGCACATCCGGATGCGATAAACTGTTTACCGAGCATACCTATAAATTACTCATTTCTTTGTTGATAATTTTTCTTTTTATGTCGTACAAACAAAAATACATAATTCGGTGAACGTGTTGGAATAAACTTTATTAACCTTGTTTAACTAGGAGATGTGTTAGTTTCTTTATTTAATGGTATGTGGGGACTGATTTTGGAAATTAACAAATCAAAGTTGAAAGCTGTTTCATTGTTTTAATGTTTTACGATTATCGTGNCCTCTACCCCTCCTAACTCCTGTTTCTGCCTCTAATATGTCTCTGACTAGACCTTCATGCCTAAGAAGGTGTCCTACCAACCTATCTCGTCTATTTCTTATTGACTTACATAGAGTCCTCTGTTCTCCTATTCTTTCTAATGCCTCTTCATTTATAACCTTTTCTATCCACGTTATCCTCATGATTCGCTTGTAACACCACATTTCGAATGCTTCTAACCTTTTCTTTTCCGCCGCGTCCACTGTCCATGTTTCGTACCCGTACAACACCGTGCTCGAAACATATCTACACTGAAGTAAAATGTTGAACTTACGACTTTTTTTTTGTTTCAGTTTCCAATTGATTCTAACTTGCACTATAGTAAACAACATCAGCTACAAAAGGTAAGAGGTAAGTCTCATTTAAATTTTGTATGTAATAATTTGTCTGAAAACTAAATTTATGATTTCCTTGTTTCTTGAGTTACATTCAAAAGAATCTATTGTCTCTCTATGCAATCAAAACCATCAACTAGGTACGTACCTGATCTTCAGGTAAATTATATATATATATATATATGTATGTCGTCAACATTTCCGTACCATAAATCTAGAGACAACTGATAAGCAGCGAAATGCCTTGCATAAACGAATGATTAATGGAAAGCGAAAGAGAGAGTGAAAGTGTTGACAGAATCATTATTGTATCTTGCTGACCAACACGTAAAGTATGAAGACATAAATTATAAAACGAATGATTGTTACACCTGCTTTGATTTCATAAAATTTGCATTTTGTAATTAAACGGATATATGGACCAAAAATTCACTACTTCGGAAATTGTCTAACAACGTAACAAGAAGTCTTAAAAATAATTCTTATTTTTCTAAAATTGAAATGAGAAAAATCGTCCTTATCCAAGTATGATTTATAGATCCTTCAGTACTGTGAAAAATGTTGTACGAAGTTTACATAAAATTTGACAAAGTCTGGTCTTTAATAAAAATTCACATTTTGTTGCGGTTGGGTGTTTTCCACAATGTGTAATCTTTTTTCTTATGAACTGAGTCCATTTAATCTTCTAATAATTGTGTTAGTTCACAATTGTGTATAGGGTTAATAAGAAATACATATACTACATATCTAACTGATATTGATTGCCGAGATTCGAATTTACAATCCCATAACGGATACCCACGCGTAAGACGGGGTAAAGTAAGCCAAAAGGTACCTATTATTATTATAATCGTCTTTAATAACAAGGTAGTATCTTGAAGCACTCATTCATTTTATAGTAAAATCGTATTTTTTCACCAGTGACAAGCATTTTTGCAAGATTGAGACCAATACCAAACGAACAAGACCAAGACTAAAATCAAGACCGCATGAACAAGACTAAAACTGAAATCAAGACCGAATATGCAAGACTAAGACCAAATACGCTAAACTAAACCAAAAAACCAAGACCAAATGCTAAAAATATTTGAGCAACACTAAGACCAACACAGTCTTGGTCTTGGTCTGTGCTCATCCCTAATTTTCACTCGGTATATCTCTAGTCGAGCTACGACTCTAATGTTTCACTTTTTGCAAGTTTTTCGCTATATTTTATTGCCCATTAAAAGTCATGGCTTGTCCAGCTTGTAAAGGTAAAGTGTTTTATCCGACATTTTGGCAAACGAAGGGTGAAATTGTTTCCCGAATGATGCAGACAGACGGAACGCCGCGGTCGTGGATGCTCTACAATAGGATTGAAAATCCAATTCCAGGTGTGTCCATGCACTACACCGATTAGTCACATTCTATTAAAATAAAAAAAAAGAACGACGTCCACCTTTTGCTCAACGGAAACGGTGTGCTGCGCTGGACTTGCAGGCACTTATATTAAACAACGGGTTTTCGGTCGATCTTTTTTATTTAAATTGACCATTGTAAAATACGAATGAAATGTAAAGTCAAAATTAATCAGCTTTTCAATTAATTAGAATTGCATTTTGTATAGGGTGTTTATAGATTATAAACTCAACGCTTACTATTATTCAGTTTTAACGGATAAAGAAATGAATCGCAGATGATGTTTCTTGATGCCTAATGATTCTGATAGATTTGCAATTCGTTAATTGTTTTAAATAAATGGAAGGTAATTTAGTTACTCATTAGCAATTTTTTATAATACTTGGACGAATAAGAATCTGATGGATTTGTACTACTGATTTTAGCAACATTAACATTAAAAATAATATAGAGGAAGCCCATAAAGGGTTTTTTGATCAAAAATTAAATGAAAATTAACGAAAACAAATAACAGTCAATAAAGTTATGATTAATATACTCTTGTATTAGGCCAATAGGATTAGGTATCCTCTAAAGAAAATGCCTAACTCCAAAATTTTAAGATTTTTTTAGATGTTTGATCTTTCTTTGTATAAAATGACTGGGCTATTTGTAATATATTTTGGCAATGGTTTATAAGTCAATTAATATAAAAAGTAGGGTTTCATACATATTTTACTTTGTTTGACCAGTGACCAGTCACGGCTTGCCATCTTGTTGGACCTAAATCCAAGACTATGTTAAATGTCTAGATTTTAATTGAAAACGAAAACATTTAATGTAACTTCTTCATCCACGTAAAGATTATGAAATTAAGGTTTTATTATTACATCAGAAACAATTTCTTATCAGAATTAGTGGGGCAAATTTCTTCTGCACACATTCCTCATATTTATTAACGATTTATTAAGATGGTGACCCCGTCCCTTGCCTGATGATAATCCCTTACCTAATGAAATTAAAATTTTCTTATTACCTCAGAAACAATTTCCTATCAAAATTTAGTGGAGAAAATTTCTTTTGCGTACATTCCTGATATTTTTCAACGATTTAAAGTGATGATCCTGTCCCTTGCGTAGTGACCATTCCTTATCTAATGATTTCACTCATTATTTATTTAAAAAGTCGTGCTCTGAGCAAGTTGCGTTACTTTATTCCTAGTATAGCGTTATTACTTCAACGTATTTGTATCATTTTCTCAAGATTAAAAGCCTGACAAGAAAACAAATATTGACATGATACGTAGGCGTCTTACGTTCTACTTTCTGACAACTCTACCATTCTATAAATCGAAAATTTCTTTTCAGTCAAGCTAAATCAAATATAAATTCAATTCAAATGTTAACCGCTCGAAGCAAACAAACAACTTGACTGAAAAATAACCTCCCAAGTTTCCGAAACTGACGCCTTGGGGAACAGGCAGGAGAATTGTAAGATTTACTATTATTTACTTATAGTATAACGTGCTCTTATTATTTCTGTAATGCGACTTTGGATTATGCCCACGTTGTAAACTTTATCACCATGGAGATCCTTTAAACTGTAATGCACAATTCTTAAAGAATTTGAACAGTGTCATTTAGAATTTTTATTTGCTATTATGCGCCATTAAAACATGTCTAGATTTCGTAAGGAGAGATCTATTAGGTCTTAAACAAAACAAAAGTAGGAAACTCCAGATAATAAACGAAATTGTAGGATTAACAGAACAGAGAAATACAGGAACAGGTTACACGAAGAAGGTTAAAAAAGATGTAAGGCGATAAAGCGGGAAATAATTAAGTCTAAGACGACTAGGGAATAGTACATTGATATGAGGTATAAAGAAATCAAAGAAAAGTTTGATGCAGATTAAACAGCTGATGTTTGAAATATAAGGAAATGGAGCTTTATAGAATGTAGAGTACAGTAGTAGGTAATAATATAAGAAACGAGGCAGAAGTTACATTTTGATAGCAAATGAGAAAAAGGCAGTTAAATGAAAAGAATATTTAGAGAACCTATACGTAGGTCAGGAGCAGATACATTATTGAAGGAAGAAATTGTGGGAATAAGTAGATGAGCTAAGATACCTCTAGGTATAGATGGTATACAGGCGGAAATTTTAAAATATCCATGCCAAAAGGTTAGAGATCGTATGTTTAGGATAGTAAAATCACATATAAGGGACGGGAAAGTTTCGGAGGACTATAAACAGAACGTACTAGTATCCATGTGGTGTCATAAGGGAATGATGAATTTACAGTGGATAGAGAAGGTTAGAAATAATGAGGTATTAGAAATAGTAGGAAAACAAAGGATGCGTGGAAGTCAACAAGAAACAGGCAAGATAGGACACCTTCTCAGACAGAAACAGGAGCTAATAGGCATTCTATTAAATTACTGTTCACAAATGGAATGTTGAATATCCTAGTTTTAGGAAAATACGAAGATTAGCTGAGGGTAGAAAAAATGGAGGTTGGGATGCTATCAGTCTTAGGACTGACGACTCCTTGATGAGGATGATGATGATGATCATGCGCGAGAAGTGACTCTATAGCAGTACTAGTGGTTAATGGTCAGTTTATTTTTTTTGTCATTTGAATCTATATTTGAATATAGGTATATTTTATGCTTCAACATCATATTGTTACAATCGGAAATTTTCGAACTTATTTTTTTACTTGCTTTACACCGATTTTGCTGTGTAAAAATTATGTATTTATATTTACACTCCCCATAATTACATAGATCTAACGTTTTTCTTTATTTTTGGCATTATTCTTGGTGTAACTATACAATTCTAACAAATTATAAATTTGCTTGTAAAAGTTGTTATATGTACGTACTTTAAAATTATTTTTATGATACGATAATTTCTGGTATTGTCTTTTAACCAAACGAATGGTATAATTGTTTTTGTTTTGTCAGATACAGAGATAACAAGATAATTAAAGTTTTGCTTATAAAAACGGAACCCTTAAGAAATGGGTAAGGCATTTTATGATATTTATCGTATATTCCAGATGTGTTAGATATAAAAATAGTTTTGCAGTATTACATTTCTGTTTTATTCGTTGTCTAACAATAATTTATTTCTTTTTGATAGTGAACAAAGTGGCAACGTTGGATTTATACAAACGCCGTAGGTCATGCGATAACACAGTAAAAAAGCCTATTTTTTTCGTGTCCTTCACAGATATGTGTCATCAAGAAAAGTCGTTTAATTTAGCACAGTTGCCTGGAAATATATTAGTAGTATTGAACGGGCCAGTAACAGTGCAATATGGAAATAAGGTAATTTACAAATAATAAAAACGCATTATAATATTTAGAGGTTAGCTGTTGTAATAATTATAAATTGCAAGGAAAATGTTTAATCATTAAAAGTATACTGATTCAAAACAAACTAAAAACAAAAATTCCATTTAGAATAGCAATTTATAATATTACTTATGCTTACAGAAAATGCTGTTTCTTTTGTACTAATTAAACCGCTGTATTATTTAACATATTTAGGTACATATTGACACTGATTCCTTAGAGTGGAATCTCTCATGAGCGGACTTCGACGGGATTACGAAAAATGTCTGCTCAAGAGAAATTTCCACTTAAGGGAGATTTATGTTAAGAAAAATACTTATACTTATAACATACTTACATATTTATATTAATACTGTTATTTATTATTTATGTATTTTAAATAATAATATTACACATTACGTTTAAAAGAAAGGGATAATTCAAATTTAAGTTAGATAGCATTTAAAGCTGTGTGCATGTATTGTACATTTGTATATATTTACTTTCACAAACAGGAGCAAGAAACAAAAATATATTATATTAAACTCTAAACTGAAAATTAAACGTAAAATTCGTCTTGTAGGTGAGGTAGCTTAAGGAATATATGCATTTATTTAGAAACGAATTGATGTAGTGTCATTTGTCAAATTTTCCTTACAAATGATCTCGGTGCTATCGATTGTTTGATTCACTATCGAATAGGTAACGACTAAAAGAATAAAACAATCACAAGATTGTTATGTATGTATGTATGTATTTAAAACTGTTGAGATTGTAATACTTCTGGGAACTCATTCGACCATATTGGTTTAAATATGAAGATTGGAAAAGCTTTGGGGTTGTTGTAGAACAAACAGAATAACTCAAAACCCCAACGCCAAAACATGACACTGCAGTCCCTGAAGAAGGTAACTTTGTTACCGAACAGTGCTTCGAACAACTACAGTGTCGTGTCTTGGCGTTGGGGTTTTGAGCTATTCTGTTTGTTCTAAATAGTGGTTTAGGCAACTGTAGGTGTTTCTTTTGAATAGGGCTGATATGTTACCTATAGCTCTCAAATAAAAGGAGATAATTCGATTTATTTTTGAGTTGTCCATTCAAAAGTGATTTTTGTCGAAAATGTTGTGTCCGTACATGAGTGTCCGCTTACGGGAGAGTCATAGCAATGCTTTTTTTTATGGAAAGCGGCCGAGATAACACGGAGAAAATGAAATAGGAAAATTTACTTAAATATTAGAGCAATATTTGCAATTTACCTCACTATTCCGTTGCTCCGTTAGCGAAAATAATAAAAATTATCTTTTGGACCCGAACTTGTCAAAATAAAATAACAGCAGATATAAATCTACTAGATATTTTAGTTGATATTACAAATTTAATTGTAATATTTAAGAAACTTGAAATAATTTTTAAAGAAACATGTCAAAGTTGAGATTATTACAAGTTACCTAATAAATTCTACTATTTCTACGGCAAATTCAGTCATTTACAATCGAAAATTGTAATTTTTTCTTTGCCATAAAAATTTAGTTTTCTCCGTGTATAAGTATAAAACTGAATTCGATTATTAAGTAATCCACTTAAAATTTGTATAATATCAATTTTTATCTTGAGACTCGTAGAAATTTATCAGGATAGAAAGTTACAAAGAAAACACAAAAAGTTTGAAGGACCCTCCAACACGTGTGTCGTAATAAAACACAACAAATAGAGGCATGTATACAATTAAAAAATGCATTCTTAAATCTACTGGTCACAAAAAAAC
>NW_020442466.1:2580128-2666448 GCF_000699045.2 Agrilus planipennis
TATGCTTTATTTAAAAGCATATTTAGCCAAAAATAATAACAAGTGAATTAACTTAACGTTCTACGCACCTATAAAACTTTTACTTTGTTTTCTATTGTTAATTTATATACATTTTTGTTTTAAGAAATTGCTAAACATTTTCGTCTAGTACTGTACAGTTCTAGTCAATCTTCTAATACCGCCCATCGAGAGCTCTGCTCGTTCAAGCTTTTGTTCCAACTATTTCTGCCTTGCTCACGCCTAGTGTGTATTCTTTCTATCTTCGCGCAGATTTCTTCAAGGTCACAATTATAACAAATTGAAATAGACTGTAGGTACCTTGAACTTATTCTAAAAAATTCTTCCAGGATTTTTCTTACAATTAACGGCAATGTTACCTAGTAATGCTTTGTTTTGTTCACTATTTATCATTCTTTTATTACAAATAAAATTAGAAATGCTTTTTGTAAACAATATATTTATAGGTACGTTGAACTTATTCTAAAGAATCCTTCCGTGGTTTTTCTTACAATTAGCGGCAATGATACCTACTAATGTTTTGTTAACTATTTATCATTCTTTTATTACCGTCAGCGCGAGTGCATTTCATTCAACTTTTATGAGATATAACCAACACAAGGTTTGCGTGAGAAAAGGTAGTTTGCCATGGCACATCCTTTTATATCTACCGCATTTGCCAATAGTCTCGTGTAAACAACCTCTTGAACAGGAATTGATCTCGTCAACAAAGAACTGATTTATTCGATACAACTCGGTAATCCTTTTTGAAAAAGAAAAATTACGTCGTAAAAGTGTATTATTTTGCCATTCGTCACTACCGCTAATGACGTTATGTCTACAGGGACTATCAGAAAGTTTGTATCACAACTAGTTCTGGGCAAAAGTATCGATATATCGACAACAATGATAGCAACTGATAACTGTCGATATATTAGTATATCGACATATTCGATAATTATCGATAGTTATCAATATATCAACAGTTATATTATCAATGAATATGTATCTATATATCGATAATTATCGAATATGTATATCGATATATCAATAAGTATGTGTTACCGATTTAAAAAAAAATCCAAAAATTAAAAGGGAACCAGGGATATTCTTTCCTTTTTTCAATGTTAATATTGATATATTGGTAATTATGGAAGTTTTTAAATATTCTTGAAATTATATTTTTTGTAACAAAAAATAAGTAAAAAATACGGTTATACACTTATGACATACGGATTTATGTAGAAGCAATATCTTATTGTTTTAGATTATTATGAAATACTTTTATTAGTGAATTAATTACCCATAACAGATAACGTCAAATTAATGAGCAAAATTGTTGTTAGTTAATTTTTTAATGTCATACATGACAAATAAATTTAATTTAAAATGATCATTTAGCGAAAGTTGACAAATAATTAAATGTATTAATAATATTTTGTCTACATTATTTATACTTGGGGAACATGGAAAAGGACAAAGAGCTTGTAACTGTTATGGTGAGCGAAAACAATCAACTGTTTTTCCACCCTAACTTCGGACGGGCTTGTAATGATTCATTGTTCAAACCGATTCTGAAATATTCCTAATTTACATGAAATCTGACTATTTATACTATTATTTACTGTCTTAGTAATCGCTAGTAATAGTTGTTGACTTGCAATCTTAAACAAATAATTTGAATATACTGATTTCGTGCTAGTGACTTAAATAGGAAATTACGGATAGTATATAGCACTAATTAAAATACAAATTCAAAAAAAAAAATCATGAACTGGAAAAATTTTCAACAAGTTCCATTATTGTTTCAACAGTACAATATCGAAAATACTATGAATTACTAAAATTTAAAATATTATAACTACAATTTACAAGCAATTGCAAAAGAAGGTAAAATACAGGATTAAGATTACAAGCTTCCAGTTCCCCACTTGTATACCTACCAACTAACTAATTCTATAAACCACCCCCTAACTCTTCTTACATATAACATTTAAAACTATAGTAATCCATTATAACTATATACCTACTCTTGATAATGGCTACACTTATTTCTGTTTTTTATTTTACATTTGGATTTAACGTCCAATTTTATACCGAAGAATGTACCTATCACAAACCTAAATACAAATTACAATGACTTGTCACCGCACTCTACTAAAACAAAAGTTGTACATATGTACAATACAATGATAAGATTTAGTACCAGAGAGTCCTTTTTTCAGTAATTGTCTAATAACGCTTGTTTAATGATAATGGCGCAATTGTTATAGTCATTTTAAAATTATAATGTACTGAAAAATAATTCCAGTTTCCTGTTGTCCTTTTTTTTGATTCCCATAAATAAAATGATAAATGTTTTATGCTGACAATAAATTTAAGTACTGTTCGTTTCAAGAAGTTGGAGATATGCCCCTTCCCTTTATTAGGATGCGCCGTAGCATATTTCCAAATTTAATCATATTTATCTGCGGAGCTCATTTCTCCACCGATCATCTAGCGAGAACTAGACAAAAGTGTACAGTACCATTTGCAAAACTATTTAAACTGCCTCGTTAAAATTTAAGAATATGCTTTATTTAAAAGCATATTTAGCCAAAAATAATAACAAGTGAATTAACTTAACGTTCTACACATCTATAAAACTTTTGCTTTGTTTTCTATTGTTAATTTATATACATTTTTGTTTTAAGAAATTGCTAAACATTTTCGTCTAGTACTGTACAGTTCTAGCCGATCTCCTAAGACCGCCCATCGAGAGCTCTGCTCGTTCAAGCTTGTTCCANTCTACCAATGGTGATGTATAAATTGAGTGAAGTTCAATTGGAAATAGCTTCTTACGCATCTATCTCTCGTTCGTAACAAGATCTAGATCAGTTAAGAGGGATCCGTGAGTGGGCAAGCAGCCAAAGATCAAGAAGTAAAGAGATAGGAGTAAAAATTACATATTTTCTAGCAACGCGTCAAGGATATCTATTAGACTATAATAAGGATACACTTACTACTGATTGTACTTGGAAATAAGGGTGAACCTTATAAATGACGTCCATTGTTAAGGGTAGGGAAGACGGGCAAAATGGGATAATTACCATACAAAAGAAATTAAACTGCTTAATAGAATAACTTTTACTCAAATACCAACATTATGCATCAATGTTAAATATTCAAAACACTTTATAAGATAAATCACTTAATTTTCTCCTAATGAGGAACAACAATAAGAAAGTCAAATGGCACTGCACAGTGAAAATGAAAAACGAAAATTTACCTAAATAACAAAGCGATATCTACGATTTATCCCACTATCCCACTATGCTTCGTAAGCAAAAATAATAATAAAAATTACAATTCGGACCCTACTTTGTAAAACTAAAATCCCACCAGAAATAAACTTGCTAGGTATTTAAGTTAATATTGCACATTTAATTGTAATAATTAAGAAACTTGAAATAATTTTTAAAGAAACATGTCAAAATTTAGATTATAACAAGTTACCTAATGAATTCTACTTTTTCTACATCAAATTCAGTCATTTACAATCGAAAATTGTAATTTTTGTGTTGTCATAAAAATTTAGTTTTCTCCGCATGGACATATATTTTAGTCAGACTGGCAGCGTTCATACGTATGCACAAAATTTTCGGGCTCATCAAATCAAACACAAGAATTATATTATGGGTCCATTCATGACACACTCCACAAAATATCCATCTTTTAAACGGCTGCGAATAAGTACGCACAGTAAATACAAGCGGACTATCCAGCAGCATTTCCTAAAGGTTTATACCATTGCTTAGCATTTCAGAGGACACTGGTTCGATTCTCGATTTATTTGGATCACTTAGGCAAATGGTGGGACAGTAGTAACGATAATTTTATTTCACAAAATTATACGCCTGGCTCATTTTTTCTAGTTATATTTTTTTCACATATTAATTCTTTGCGCTAATATCTATTACAATCTTCTTGATTCCCTAAAGTATATACTTCTAAGATTAATTAAAATTAAGAAATTATTGAGATTTGATTTTGAAAAGGCCTTCGATTGATTGAAATTCGTGTGCGAAAATAATAGAAATTAGGAGATATTAGAAAGAAGGCCCTAAGCGAAATAGGATAATAGGACATCTTCCCAGATATGAAATGATAGAGGCAAGATTAAGAGGGATAGAGTAGACCTAGATTAGATTACTGTTTGCAAGTTGTTAGGGATGTAGGTTTTAATTTTCAAGATTTCAAGGATTAGTTCAAGGTAGGAAGATGATACGAAAATCGGTGACTGAAGATAGCGAAGAATAGTCACTGATAAAAAAATTAATTTTTAGTTTTTATGCACGTAAAGGACCTGCAATAATAAAATAAAATCGCTCCGTGTTTGTAGTTCCTTAATGACTGTTTCCCTGTAACAACCCTTTTCTTCCAAGGTAGGATTTTATTATAGTTGTAAGAGAATAAAAAGCAGAACTAAGAGGCTCTATTTAGTTAGAAAACAACCCACACTCCGTCCATTTATCCTTTTTATTAAGGAAATAAACAACAAATGAAATATGTGACACTAGGCTATGGATTAATAAAAAGTTATATTAAAATTAATTGATTAATTAAAGACGTTCGTTCACTTCTGTCAACAGCTTATTCGATAGGAACATAAACGTAGAATGTTGCTTATTACAGTAGAAGCCAGTACATCAATCGTTGAGTTTTATGTTTCCCGGCTTAATAAATTTCCCTTAAATGGCACAGTCGTATTTCAATCGACGTCGAGTAAATACTTTGCAGGTTTACTAGTCCATTTAACATGTCTAAAGCTGCAACTAGAACAGACTTGGTCACGGCTAAACAACGAATCCGGGACAGTTTTAATTAAGTCTCTCTCTCATCCGATACTGGATCAGTTTGGTTTGGCGGCGGCATCAGTCGCAATTGGATAGATCGTTTCGCAATTTATAGTTGGTCACCAAGATGTCGCTGCGTACCGTGTGGGAAGAGTCAGTTCATCCGTTCTCTTCAACCAGTTCCCCATTCAATTCAGTTCTCCTCGTTAACATCCGATTTAGAATCGAATTAAATCGTAGGAGATGGTTTTGTACAATTTAGGCTACACTACACATCCTACGAAATGCAAACTCAAACATGCGCAAAAAGTACATAACCTCATATCGTTAATACCGTTCCAATTAGTGCATTTAATGAATGCTCCATTGATTGTCGCACCTTAAAATCATTATAACGTTCATCCTTGTATTACAATTTATTACCTACCCGTGTCCCTTTGCCGACTGCTGTCGATTCAGTGACTGACTATCATAATCTTTAGGGTAATTTCCTTTTAGTTCATAACGTTGAAATTTAGTGCACTAGAAGGCCCCATAGTGGAAGTAAGTTAAATATTCTAAAAATCGTTAATTTTTAATTCTTTGTGGTGTTGTTATAAGACAAACTTAATTCGTATGCGTTTGATATAATAATCCCTTTCAACATTAATTCAAATTTCAGTCGCTTCAACTTCCTTAATATCTAAAGGTTTATTTCCAGAGGAGGAGCGACTCATTAAAAGCACTAGAGGATGCATCTTCTTGCGACTGATGTCATGTTGGTATGACTCGGTTGTGCTCGGTTGGTTCTCATTCTGAAAACATGACGCATAAGACGAGTCTAATTTCCAATATCTCGTGAGTATTATCCCTTTCAACATTAATTCAAATTTCAGTCGCTTCAATTTCTTTAATACCTAAAGGTGTAGTTCCAGAGGAGTGATTGACTCAAAGCATAACAGGACGCATCTTCTTGCGGTTGACGCCATATTCGTAAGACTCGATTGGCTCTCATTCTGAAAACATACTGCTTGTGAGTCTTCTACTGCCAACATCTCATGACTCCTCTATCAACATTTGTTCATATTTCAACCTTATAAATTTCTTTAAATCTGCAACTATATTTCTCGAGTAGTGACTGATTCAAAGCACTGGAAGATGCGTCTTCCTGCGACTGACATTATGATGGTAAAATTCGGTTGGGCTCGGTTAGTTCTCATTCTGAGAACATGCCGCATGTGTGACAAACACCAGTACAGTCCAATCTCCAACATCTCATGAGTATTACCTCCATCAACATTAGTTTAAATTTCAACCGCTTCAATATCTTTAATGTGCCGTTTAAATCTGAAGGTATATTTCCCGAAGAGTAACTGATTCAAAGCACTGGGAGATTATGCGTAAATAGTTAAAAATATGGCCGAAGCGCCTGACTTAGCTGCACACCTATATGTATATGTAACTATATAACCGCTTGCTATATCGAGTTAATGTCGCCATTCGTTTAAAGGTTTTCCATCCGTAGTACATAAATTCAGCAGGCTTTAAATTTTATCAGATCGAAAGGTTCGCATGCAGAAACCGTTTACGGGGCAAAAGATTAATCATTGTACTACTTAATCGATACGGTTGCGTTTTACGTTGGATTGTAATAAACGTAAAACCAAAGTTACCTATAAAGTCACCTAAATGACTATTTGGAATACCCATGCAGCTACTTCATTTCGTTTATCTGTCCCGATTTCTGGAAAGTGTCCTACAATTTAAAAAGTCTGGAACAATGATGCAAATAAAGTCAAAAAAAAACATGCTTGTTTCTTTTATACGGAATTGTTAAAATGTAAGGACGTACGTTCCAAAATACAGTATCTTTTAATTCTTATACACAATTTTACGACAATTTTTCGGTTTCTTTGATATAAGTTTATCGAACGTTTTTACATCATGACATCTCACAATAGTATCTATAAATTTTTGATTGATTTTGTATTTTAAAATGTTTTAAAGACCTCTAATGGTTTGTTTTAGAATTTTAATTCCAACTACCAAATATATTAATGATGGTAGTTATATTTCCACATTTGAAAAAAATAAAACAGAAGAATGGTCCAATTTGATGAATAAAACATGATTTACTTATAAGTAATTTTGCATTAGATGCGTTATATTTAATTGCCATTGAATTTTAAAATATATACGTAATTAATTTATTAAATTTCAGTGACGAATTAATTAGAGGTTAAGATTATACGTATCCCGTATTTATGAATTTAACTACGTAATATACGAAGTCAAATATTTTACCATTTCAAAGCTGGTGATATTACAATGTATGTTTTACTAAAAGTTTCCTATATCCCGAAACTACTTTCTAAGTCTACTGAGCTCCTGCAGACCAGGTAAAGAAGATCGCAGAACGGTATTGTTGAACCTGTGCCAATATTTGTTCTGAAAATTAATTTTATCCACGGAAACGTTAGAATAGCTTTTCATTTGCTTAAAAGGAATATGTCGCAGGTTTTTAAAAAAATTCCTTTTCAAACATTGCTTCAAAGAGCTTTTGTAGTGTAATATTTTAACAGCAACAGTTCGTAAAAATTAGGGTTACATTTGGCATTAACAACTGTTTTAAAATCCCATGCTTCTTTTTCAACTAGTTCGATGTTAATCCACCGTCATCAAAAGTAACTAAATTTTGTATTAAATTTATTACTTTGTTGTATTTGTTCGGCTCGAAGGACCATTTGGTACTTTATCAATTACAGTTAAAAAACCGTCAACCAAACTTCTCCTTCCATACTGAACTTTTTCTCCTCTTTTCCATAATAACACTCTTCGAACGAAGATATTAAACCGAATATAATTGGCCCAGAAAACTCAATTTCCATAGCATTTAAGATTCAGGTCATTTTAAAGTCAAATATTAATATTAAGCGCGGTACAACGACAGTGGTGCTTGTCATTCATATTACTTGATCGGTAAGATCTACAGTATCGCAAAGACAAAAGGAATGAACCTGAGATAGCGCGCGATCTTCTAATAAATGCAAACCGTCCAAGCGCATAACTGTAACACAGTAGAATTAAATTAATAAAAATATTAGATTGCTTCAAAAAATGCAACGTAAGTTTGTTTTTTGGATAATTACTAACACAAAAGAGCGTGTAGGACTCACGGGCAAAGGGTTCTGCATGGTTATGATGACGAAGATATTTCATATAATTCGAAGTAATTATATTATTATAGTCATTATTGCCGACACAAGTTAGCAATTTAAATACTTCATTGTGAAGTTAGTTAAGAAATCAATACTGACCGGGTAGTTTCAAATAATGATGATACTTCCTTGAAATGTACGTAAAACCATCTTTCATGTCTAATTTCAATATTTTAGATTTAGATCAATGGAAATTAGAACTTGATACTAATTCCAACTTGATGCCTCTACTAATAGTTTTCCCGAAAAAGGGTCTTCAAAGACAAACCAACAAAAAATGATTCCACGAAGGTTCTATTTTCAAAATTAATATAGTTAACTCCGGAACCGTCGACGTACAGGCTAACTCATTCTTTTCCGACTGTTTGAAAATATATACGTAGATATTTAATCCTAAATTCAAATGTGTGTTCACGTTTCAAGTAAACTTTAGCTGATGTGGTATCACATAACTGAGTGCAGAATTGCGAATAATGCTTTACATTTCGGAATTTATTACAAGAATAGTGGATGATGTAAATTACCTATTCACATTAACATTTTCGCAACCCTGTTTGAGTACATCATTTCCGTAAATTCTCAATTTTTCTGACTTGATCGCACTGTACGTCGCGCCGCATAGCGTCGCATGACGCCGTCGCCCAACCAACGCCTCCTGCCCACCGCCGTACCACCCGATATTACCATAATGGAGCTAAATGCCAAGAATGCATTGTCCGCTTTTGTTCCTCTCGACTTAACCGTAAAAAATGGGAGAATACTCTCGTAGCCATTCAGTTCGTTTCTTTTGCAACACCGACACAAGCGAACAACCGCTACTGTGACAGGTGCACAGAAAAAGTCGCGCATAAAAGAAGGCGGTGGACGACTTTGCTTCTGTAATCAGTGGCGGCGAAGATATGTACATACAGCACTGGTTTTAAAAGTGCCGCACATTCACACGATGCCGTTAGCGTTTTCGTCTTATGTACCTAGTACGTACATTATAAATTATGTATATTATATATTATCACATTTTTGTAAGATTGCGTGTGGATCAACCATTCATCGACATACGACACGTATTCTCTTTTTTTTGTTTATACTAGCAATACCAAAAACATGTCCAAGACCGAATATGTTAGACCATGACCAAATACGCTAGAGTAAACGAAAAATTATTACTTCCGGTAGAGTTTTTGAAGCTGTTTTAATATGTCATTTTCTTGGAACAACACATTTTTTATATTTGAAATTTTACTTTTTTTTTACTGGATTGTAATCTTAAATATCATCATCTTAAGGTTGTGAGTCCTAAGACTGGTTGGACACGCACTTCCACTCTTTCATATCCTGAGCTAATCTTCACATTTTCCTAAAACTACAACAAGCCATATCCTCAACTATTTGCGAACAGTAATATAATCTACCCCTCCTAACTTCCGTTTCCGTCTCTAATATGTCTCTGACTAGGCCTTCATGCCTGAGAAGGTGCCTTCCCCAGACAAAAATTTTCAGTCTGTCAGAGTCTTTCAGCGTCTCTGAAAGCGTCTCTCACAGTATTTCACAGTCTTTCAGTTATTGCCTAGGTGTTTTTATGGATCTCTCACAGTCACTGTAAGAGAGACTCGAATTATAAAATTGTTAATTCAGAAATTCGAGTCTCTCACAGAGAGACTGAACGAATAAAACTGAAAAATTGAGAGACTCGAGTCTCTCATAGAAAGACTGGGATCTCTGAAATATGTTAAACTTAGAAAATTTTAACCACGTCTATCGAGACACCACTTATTGAGAGATTCGAGTCTCTCGTTCAGAGATTCGACTCTCTCGTTCAGAGACTGGATACGAAATGAGAATCTCTCTATGAGCGACTAGAGACGCTAAACAGTTTTTTTGGCAGTCTCTCGACAATCTCTCTCAACGACACCAGAGATACTCGATGAAAGACGGAGACTCGACTCTCGCTTTCAGAGACTCTGAGAGATTGAACATTTCCTCTGCGCTCCTATTCTTTCTAATATCTCTTCATTTCTAACCTTCTCTATCCACGGTATCCTCGTCATTCGCCTGTAACACATTTAGAACGCTTCTAACCTTTTCTTTTCCGCCGCGTCCACTGTCCGTGTTTCGCACCCGTACAGCGCCGCGCTCCAAATATATACCATTAACAACCTTTGTGAATGAATTATTGTGTCGGTAAAAATAAAAAGTTGTGCAAACTTTAGGTCTTTATAATGTGAGTTTAAGGTATGATTAACTACAAAATAATTAATTAATTTTTTTCGATTCAATTTAAAAATTCTATGAATATTTTCCTCGCTGTTGTTGGGACAGTTGCGGTTGCGATTTAGTTACACACAATGGTAAAGTCTGTTGAATTTTCCCTGCGTTATTTATGGTCATCCACTTACAATCTTACTGATTGTCTTGTAGATACACGATTATGTCTGCCCACCAGTGTCCGTGAAAATAATAACGCTGGCATAAGTGTATCCTTCGCACTATGTGTGTGTTCTTTGTGCACTGAAACAAAAATGTTATCCGTGGAAAATTGAATTTAAACGAATAATCTTGGCAGTAAGCGCAAAACGCGCCGACCGACTTGATTCTGAATTATGAAATGCAGCTGTACAGTACTCATTCGACGCACTTAATAATTATTCATAGTATGAGTTCCTTCTTGATACCTACAGTGCATCGGAATATGAAAATATACACAACTATATTTTATATGCTCCAAAGACAATATCGTTTTCCTTTATCGATCTGCTTTGCTCTAAATCTCGACATTGATGTATTATTCTGCGATAATCACGGTTCGTTTGCATTGTTTGTTTCAAATGGTCCTTAATTTAACGATTTTGAAAAAGGTAGTTACAAGTATCTACATACCGTATTTTAACAGATATAATTTTTATTTTTGTATGTTAATTGCACTTTTGTTATGTCCAAATTGTTACTAATGAACTAATTTTCCTTAAATTTATGATTGGGATCTAAATGTTTGTCCGGCTCGGAGGACCAAATGAAGTTAGATTTTATGTCTGAAAAATTGTTAACCAGATTTTAAGATATCTGCCTACTAATTCATTATTTTATCCCCATATCAATCGTTCGTCACCGTTACAGCCTTTTTTATCTATTTAATTTCGTTCATCCTTTGTTCTTAACGTTTCTACTGTATACCTTAATAGAGACAAGGTTTAAAGCTGTAAGACTTCTTCTGCTAATCGATTTTCTTCACATAACGTCTATCACAGCTTGTTCAACATATCTAATGTTCTTTCCCTTTTATTGCCAGTCCTTCAACGTTGTTTTAAATTTTATGTCGTTGACGTATGTCAGTTGTTTTGTACCATTGTCATATTGTACATAACTATCCTTTATCTTAGGTCTGTACTGTTCTCACTCATAACTTATTTTTCCATTCTCTTCCTTTTTAAGAGTAAATGGAACACTACAGTCATTAATTTCCTTTCTTTTAATAGTTTTATCCGTTTTGCGTCCGATTTATCCGGAAAATTATTCAATCGCCGTCTCGTCAGTGCCGCCCCCTTGTTCGTATTTACAAACTTCTCTCCAGTTTATTCAAATTACGACTTGGTTAACAGTTTCCTTTATTACAACTGCCTCCATAATTAATCTTCGTTTATAATCTGCCGCCGACCTGAATGCAAATAAACTAGCGCGTCGCCGTTGTAGCTGCGGCGCGTCGGTGGCGCTGGCGACGGACGCAATAATATTTTATAACCAGGCAGTGAAAAATGTGAGCTGCCGCTACACGGGGATCTCCCTTTTGAATACCTACACGGGTTTGCGGTAATAGAGTAGATGCGTGTCACTCTGGTGCGCTGTTACAATCACTAAATGGTCTCGATCAATCATAGTAAAAAGGTAGCGCAATAATTCCATGAGCCACGTCACCTTCTCTTTCTACCACACCACACTGCGCACTCTTTAAAGATATGATCGCGGACTGCTTGTAACAAGCGCTGCTAAATATCACCAATACTCCTAATGACTTTTTGGCAGGCTGTATGAATTCGATCTACGCCTTTAAACATCAAACTTCGTGAATTTTAGACTTATGGGTTTCTTAAATATGTATGAACGTCTTTACGTTAAGTATTCCTACTTTTGGAAATGTTCTGAGTTTGATTCAACAGGAAATAAAGTACCTACCTGAAAATATGAAAGAAAAAACGTAAATTCATCAAAAAGACCTTTTATCAGCCTTGATAAGGCGTCAGCACGATTTTCAATTTACTTGGGTCTAACTTAATAAAAATCTGAATAAGCAACATCAATCCATCAGTCTCTTATTTGACAAGTTAATGAATTACCTATTTACTGTTTGACGTTTTTTGTAAAAGGCTTTGCATGTATAATATTTTCAAACTAAGATGGATCAGAAAATAGGAATATATAATAGACTATATTATTTTCGAAATTAATTTCGAAAACGGAAATTTTCCGAAAATTGATACTTACAATTAGTTTTTACTACCAACACGCAATTATGACCAAAAATTAGGAGATCAGTAATGTCGTATCCTAAAAGAAGTCAAACGAATTGTTCATGTAAATGTTTTTAATAACTGGTCTTGCTTGAAATTCGCATTAAATTTATTTTTTGCCATGTCCAGGTCCATTCACATATCCATTCGTCCGGTCGACATACATAATTTCTCATTAAGAACGTTCGCTTGTCAATTTCATTTTCATATAAAAGTAAAAGTGCAGAAATTCATTCGAGTGGCTGACCAATTATCGCACGTCAGGCTATTGATAACTTCTTTACTTAAGATAAAGGTTTCGGTAATTTGCCTGCTAATAGACCCGTTCTAGAACACGCGGAGGCCATGGGCCCGATAAAAACGTCTCTCCATCCACGTCGGATGCATATTAATGCGCCAAATGTGGCCAGACGATTAGTGCAGCACAAAGATAACACGCCTCAAAAAGACAACCGTTCGAACGTCTGAAAGCAGCTTCATCTTCCACTGATAAGAATTTTTTTAGCAACGACTTAACAAAAACCAGACAAGCATAAACGCGCCAGTTCGAATAAACGGTTGAACAACCCCTGTCATGCACTGACTAAACGATAGTCCTTTTTAAGCAAGTAAGTGCCAACAGCTTTTGCAACTTTGTCTTTTATATGCATCACTTTCTTCGTTTCCTAAAGTTGGAGTTGCTTAAATTAATAAATAACGTTACCAAGAAGCCTAGAGGTAGGAGCAATAACTTAAAACGATGCGAATGAGTTTCATAAACGTCATGACCAATGAAGGAATAAAAACGCAACAGTCCGCTGCGCAATGAGCACCTGCGCATCAATTTTGATATTTTCAGTTGCCAAACACCAAACGGAAACAAAATCTCCTTGTCATCGCTTCAGATAAGATCGCAGTATCTTCCCGCCTTAAGGAAGTCATGTAGTTTTTTTTTTATGATTTTTAAAATATAGATCAATTTATTTTATTCATTTTTATTTAGTCTTTTTGTTCTTAAATTTTTGTTTCGTGCATTTTAGGGTGACGTTACAAACGATTATTTTCAAATAGTCGATGTTAAAAACGTAGCGCCCTTTTTTATTGGGGAAATTCTTTAAAATGAATTCGTTTTCCACCCTAGAAAAGGCGCTGTCACATGAAGCGAAAACTCGAGAGCGTTCGTCCGCTTTCTTCGCTGTTTTCCAAAGCAAATATTTTCCGATTCCCTTCGATGGATTTGTGTTGCAACACATCGGTTTTTATTTGGTATAGGGCGATGGCTGGCCCTCGTTGTTCACCCTCGCATATCGGGGAAAGGAANGCTAATCAGTTGAAATAATAGGAATGTCACTTCACATGCAGAGCAGAACTTTAGAAGCGGACGAATTTGTAATCCAAAGATGTCATTTCCAAGTGGGTGACGTTACAAACGATTATTTTCAAATAGTCGATGTTAAAAACGTAGCGCCCTTTTTTATTGGGGAAATTCTTTAAAATGAATTCGTTTTCCACCCTAGAAAAGGCGCTGTCACATGAAGCGAAAACTCGAGAGCGTTCGTCCGCTTTCTTCGCTGTTTTCCAAAGCAAATATTTTCCGATTCCCTTCGATGGATTTGTGTTGCAACACATCGGTTTTTATTTGGTATAGGGCGATGGCTGGCCCTCGTTGTTCACCCTCGCATATCGGGGAAAGGAAAATCTCGTTTATTTTCGACTCACTGACTCAACTGTAGCAACTACTGTTAAAGGTTCATAAAATGGTGTGATATCTTTATGTTTATCTGTAACAAATCTACAATTCAGTTACTAATTTTTGCATTAAAATAAATTTACCTATGAACAGTGGAGTGCTAGAACTATTTTCTTTTAATTTTGATCCGTACACTCTTCAAAAGCTTTTAGGGTTTTCATTAAAACTATTTTGTACTAATTGGGTTTATGCTATAAACAAAACTTCTACAGATTCTACTAGAAACAATTAATAACAATAGATATTCAATAAAAGTCTTAGATACGTAAAAGAATTTGAGTCTTCTTTTCTTCGGCAGCAATAATTAGCAAAATCTAGTTCGTAGTCTCACCTGATTAGTCCTTATTATTAATATTAAATAATTAGCTTCAAATTTCTGTTTAAGGGAAATAAAATCAAATATTTTTATTTAAGGTTAGGGGAGATCGGGGATGGTTGACTATAGGGGTAGGTAGACAAACTACCGAAAACTCGTCGACAGTATATGAACTATGTCATCTAATCATAGCCAAGCATTACATTTCGCGTCCCGCTCAGTTGTCTGAAGCGCCACATCGCGGTCGTGCGTTGTTTTAGAACAGTGACATGTTTTTCATATTCCAATCACATAAGTAATATTTTGATATATTGTATTTTTTGATTTGATGCCTACAGATCAGCTGTAAGAAACACAGTGTTTATTTTATTAGTTTTTTTTAATGTCCAATATCCAATATATTTATCCGGCTTGAAGGACCACGTATTTGCTCCTAAAAAAAGTTCATTTATATTTCACGATATTCCTTTTACAAAAATTCACCATAATCTTGAGCTATTAATCCTTAATTTAGAAAGTAACTTCTCAAATAATAATCAATAACTATGGTTGCAGATTTTTTTATTTCAATAGTCTTTTTCACTTGTTCAATTATTCGTAAACGTTGGTTCGTAAATTTTCGTATCAATAACACGTCGACTAAAACTAAAGAGTCACCTGTATCAATAATTGTATGCAACACAAACAGTACGATGCAAATTGTAGCCCTGTTATCTTTCGTGCATCAAGAGTTATTACAGCGCAGTCAAAACAAGCGAAACCGACTTAATCAAATTCCCTGCCGACTTCGAATTCCAAAAAGTCACTTTTGGTCATGGAAATAACCATTGAATTCATTGAAAAACAGAGGAAGGACTGAATTAAGAAAAACGTAATCGAACATATTGCTAATTTTGAAAAGAAGTAGGTAAACCATAAATTTCACCCTTCGCCTTCGTAATGACCATTAGTTAAAGACTGCGGTACTTCTAGCGTGCCTTTATTCGAGTGGAATAGATCCCGATCCTGGTTCACTGGAACCCCGTCAATTTATAAATGTACGCAAAGCTATGTTTGTTTTCGTTTAACAAAACAGCATTTAACGTTGTTCACTGCCGGCCGAAACGAGCCACTGGATCTGCTGCTTGCAGCTTTGGTCCGTTGAATAAATCAGTTCGCGGTTCAGCGATTCCCATTCCCCCTTATAAATTGGACCTTTACAGACACCTCCATGCGTGGCGTACGTTTCTCGACCAAAACCAACTAACTCCACGTGTATTTACAACGTAGTTGTGTTCTCGCAATCTGCTACCACTTTTGTCTAAATTGAACCAGTACGCCCCCAGGGAGTAAAAGTAATTGACTTTTTCCCCATTTATTGAGGGATATAGTTGTAGGAACGATGTCTATAATGTGCATTCTATGAAAAACATTTTGTCATGTTTAACAGATGGCATCTTCCTTCATGATACGGACACACCGAAGGTGTCATTTGCTTGGTATGGCGAAATCAAAGGACTCAACCTGTTTCACCGGATACCGGCATACAAGTGAAAATTTTTGTGTTGCAAAGTCTTTATCTAAAATAGTACAGTTGGCAGAAAATAACTGTAGATGGCACTATGCTGCCAATAATTTGATAATGGGTTGAGGTTATAGTAAGTTTGGTAAATTTAACCTTACATAAACTAACTTAACCTCAAATTATCGAAGAAACATTAAATACACCCCTTAGACATATAATTTGTGACAAATCTCTACAGATGGAACTTACTACACTGTCCATAGTTATTCTCTAAACTAATTTTGACAAAACGCTAGAAAATTACACAAAAATATTACCAGTTTTACAACGGGTCAATGAATGATTTTAATGAACCTCATTTAAATATTTACAAATCTTAATACGTCAATTGCTGCTTTACAAATTCGTTTCATGATAAAAATTCATACATATATTTGGAGATTTTTAGGCATTGATGGATAAGAACATAAGAACTATATTTTTCAATAAAAAAATTTTTTGGTGCCAACGTCATTGTCGTACAGTTAAGCCTAACATATTAATGGTGTGATTTTATAAAACTATGACAAAAGTGACTCTCTGCTGACCTTGTCATCAAACCAAAACCAAAACAAACTTTAGCTAAATAAAATACTCTGTTCGACTTAAGTCGTTGAAGAAAAATATTGTAAAGCGAAGAATTAAAGGTGCTCGTTCATCTCTCCTTGCACGTCTTCATAATATATATTATTCTTGGAGGTATTCGTACGTGCAGGTCACGTACTCAGACATTTTGTCAAAAGGAGTTGGCTAATCAGTTGAAATAATAGGAATGTCACTTCACATGCAGAGCAGAACTTTAGAAGCGGACGAATTTGTAATCCAAAGATGTCATTTCCAAGTGACATATATCATACACGGAAAAGGGTGGTTGGATAAAACGAAGGACGAATGCTCCAGGGGTAATTTTTACGGATAAGAACAAACGCGATGACGATGAAATATTTCACGTGACGATCGTGAATAATAATAACTTTTGTGCCACGTATATGTATGTGTTATTACGTTCTAGATTTATCCTCTAAACATTCATATTTTGTTCTGGAAACGTGATCGTATTATCCCCCAGCTCGAAATACCTGACGAGAACGTGAAATTGCCCCTGAAATGTCTTTGAAGCCAGGAAAGTTTTACTGGTTGCTACACGTTAACCCAAATGTTAAATTTGTTTTATTACCAATACAACTCAAACGTGTTTCTTTGATTAACTTAAAATTTAATTTCTTGCTTGATTAATAAACAATAATTGAGTAGCTGACTTCATTCGCGGTATTACTTAACCAACATATTTTTGTTCTAAAAATTCAAAATTTCTATAAAAATCATCAATAGAAGTTCCGATTGTTAATAGGTATAGTTTCTCTAAATTGCTTGTGAAACTGTTAAGTAAATATTAGTTATGGTCATTAACAAAAATGCGTGTTAACCGGATTTGAATTTTCTGTTATTAACAATATAACTAGAAATTTTAATTTGTTATTTGGTTAATAAATGAATTGTCGCTGTTCTTGCAAAGGAAATCCGGCTCGAAGGACCAAATTGCAATAATATAAATTATTACCCTATTTATACATTCTAATTATAAGGAACGTATTCTTGGGGTTTTCCTTTGAAAAACTATGTTATCCTTATAACAGTTGTGCCAGTTAACAAAAGGGAGATAAGAGTCTTTTCTAGCCAAAATTGCTTCTGGCATAAAGATAATTTTCCTCGTTAAAATTCTCGTCTTTCTTTGCAGTGTGGAAGGAGTTTTGAGAATTAAAAATCTTTCGAAAGCACCTCAACACCGAACCCAGCATTACTCGAGGGCTCTTTTGCCTTTGTTCGCCGTTTTCGATATGAATTTCTTACTGTAGCGGAATGTTGGCAAACTTAATCAAAATTAGCAAAGTTCGTCTAAGTTGCATATTTACCGTGCATCCGGGAGATGACCCGGAAGGCAAACAATGAACGGGTAGTACTTTTGTAACTTTCTGATAAGCGATTGTTAGAACTTATGAAATTCCTTTCTGGAATAAGGGCTAACGTCTTTTAGTTCAAGGCGTTCTTTCGAACAGACGCCGAATTAGAAAATGCTTTCTTATATACTGACTTCTACTGTAACTCTGGATTACACGAAAAAGTTTTTTCAAATTGTATTTTAGTGAAGAAAGTTCAAATTTCTTTTATATTACAACTTTTTAACAATTTTTTCTCCGTTGAAATAATAAGAAATACTGTAAACCTCTTGAATACATTGTTTGTACACACAACTTAATGTCTAAAAAAGTGTATACAAATTCATATTTATTTTTTCGCGAATATTGCTGCTTGTTTCGAATTTTCGAGATATGAATTTCTCCCTCAATGTTTAAAGATAAATATGTCATCTCGCAGTATGATTCAGTTTGATTTGAGCTGTCGTTAATCGAATGTTACTTTTAAGACGTTTTATTATTGAAAAACTGCACTAAAATCCGGGGATCGTCATAAAAAGCCCCACGAACTACAGTAGTAGTGATTGCTGTGTTGCTTATTGTTACTGTTAATATAATTATGTTTCCTCCAAGGAGATAGCTGACGGAACATCCGGATGTAAAAATGATTTATGTATAGCGACCACAGATCATATAATGTGCATAATCTGAAAATGTACCCCAATCGCTCAGGGGCAAGAAAAATAAAATGATGTAGGTAACCCAAATCGATTAAATAAAAACAAATCCCATAATTCAACTTTGACCTTTGAACCGCGTTGATTGTATGTCGTCATTTAGTTGTCTACTCGCACAATTCACGTGCGAATGGGAAATGAGAAATACGAAAATACATGAAAATACACCTATGGGTGTGTCCATAGCAACATGAAATTACAAGAAGTATTCAAACTTCAAATCGAATGTGCTTTTTCCTCTAACATACGTATTTTTCAAAATCATTTAAGAAAATTTTAGAAATCATTTATTCAGTCATCATTATTATGGGGTTGTTATTCCATTCTTTCCTAAAATTAGAACATCCCACGTACTTAAATATTTGTGAATAGTATTCTACTATACGTCTACCTTTACTCTTCTTATCTTAACTCGCGCTTTCTGTTCTCCTACTCTTGTCGACTCTATGCTATTGTTTGTTTTATATCTCTACTGCTCCTTCCATCCTGAATTATCTGACTTCCTAGATACCGAAAATCAATGACCTCCTAATTTTTCGTCTCCTATCTTTATATTCACTCTTTCCCTACATTTCTTCCCTTACATACCAATATTTTCGCTCATCACTAATCCAAAGGAATTTGACGAAAGTGGATTGTTTGCTTTTAATTGTAATCATTTCCTGTTAGTGTAATCACAAGTATTTCGCCGATGAGGTGAAAATGTCTTCTTAATCTTTTGCATCTTTTGAGGTGAAAAATTTTATTATTCATTAATATTTAGTCTATACATCCCACAATAAAATTCCCATTAGGGTATAGATATCACACCATTTGATAGTTACTTGCCAACGGTAATTTACCAAATGAAATTGGAGCTCTGAATCATAAATATAACTGAACCTACACACCTCGAACAGCTTCTCTACGGTCATATCCAGTAAAGCCATTGCTGACAGGTTTGAATGGTTATGGTACTACCACTTGTAGGTATAGGTGCATACATAGACAGAAATACCTGTACGTTAGTTCTAATTGTAATTTATGCCTTCTCACCTCTTTATACCATTTATGTTTAACAGATGAACATAAATTTTCTAAAGAAGAGTTACTCGACGGTGGGTGTTCATACCTCATAATGTTTTATTGTGAGTAAGTACCTTTCCGTTGTTGACATTACATCCTAGTATCATTTAATTAACAAACAACCTCAAATTAATGAGAAAAAATTGTTGCTGCTGTCACACCCTCGGCGGGAATCGAACCCGGTAGTGATAGGAGTAACAATGATGTAACGTACTTAGTAAGTCACATATGACCCGCGGAGATATTTCATAGTTGATTAACTGTCTAAAAATCGGTTGTCTGTAACGTCGGTTTACTGACGATAGTTGAACGTGACAACGTCATAAGAAAATACTGATGGAATGGTTTCATTTTTTCAAAAGAAAATTTTAATTTTATTTGTTTGATAGATATTTTGTATGGATATAGAGAAGGAGGTAAATGGAAATGTATTATTGTATAGCAGCTGTCCACGCGGACGCATCGCTCACTCAAGTAGGAGAGAGACAGATGTCGAACGCTGCCGAACGCGGAGGCCGATTGTGCCTCTTTGTCGCTCGTTCCGCGCTCTCGCTTGCACTTCAAGCCTTAAATGGAACGCCTCAGAGCGAGGTAACGCCACATGAGTCATGTTTTTTCGTGCGTGCAGCCGGCTCCATCGAATTATAAGACGTTGTCACGTCAAAAATTTATAAAATAAACTGTTTTTGCGTTTCAATTTAATATTTCTTTGCATAGTAATTGAGTTGTTGAATTTTTCGTGTTGGTAGGTATGTCGAATATTGCAAAAATTCCAGAGAATATAAAAGCCTAAAGAGACCCTTCGTAAGTCCACGGAGTCTAATCATTCCGTTGGTTTCGTGCGGAAATCCTATAGGAAATAATGAACATTTGTTAAAGTGGCCCTGTTTTCCTTTCCTCATAAATGAAAATTTATGTGAACGCCGGGCGCGAACGGTACTTATATCTTCATAAGTCCAAATTACCGGGTCGTTTTGTTTTTCCCGATACGATTGCCAGCGGGCCAATTTACATGCGTACCCTCCAAAAGCCGCCCCTTCGACAGACTATAGTCGAATTCTCAAACGTAAGCGAAATCGTGTACAATACAGTATATATAGGTATGTCTGTGCGTGTTTGTTAGGAGGGTGGATTTTAGCAGTTCACACTCAAATTAATGACCCATATACATCACATTCTCCGTAAAAAGAGTTTCGTATAATACTGCTTAATAGGGAATGGCTAATTTGAATACATTAACCGGCGTTGGTCATGCGAAAACATTCTGACTTTGAAATATGTAAAAGGCAGAATAAAAATAATTGTAATTAATAAAATTTACGTACGTGGGCACTTATGAAGACACATTTCTTTTCAAATAATATTTATTAAATGTTTGTGTTGAACTATTTTTAATTATATTTTTGTTTATTTTAAAATAAAATGGGNAATTTTAAATTTTTAGGTTACAATGAGACAATTTCTTTTAAATACAATTGTAACGAATATTCTAGTACGACCCTCTTTATTTAAACAGGTATTATAAATAAATAATTTCTTTTACACACTAATACAGTATAGGTATGTAGCACACCTATTTATTTTAACAATCACTTACTTATGCCACTGTTCATTTTTATCACCGCTTTAACTTCTCGTTTTTGCACCATTAATATCATTGGTCACTAACTATCTTCCGCCTGCAATGTGTTTATACAGTTATCAAACATTATTCTTGGTATTTCCGGAAAGCTTCTTGTAATAGTCTTTAATCGCATGATTCTTTGCACATATGTGTACCGGATGAGCATGATTTAGAACCCTGGACTGGCAGCCATCAAAGGTGCAAACGTGTCGCTGTGTCGATCGCTGCCTCAGGCATACATCAGTATCTGTTCTATTATTTGGGAGCGTGTAGTTACATCACTAGGTTTTCAACTAAAATATTTATCATTACCTCGCCAAACCTATTTAAAATATCTTGCAATTAAGCAGTAAATGTTTGTATAATAATCAAAATTTAACGTTCCTTTTTATTAATTCATTCCGAACATTAATAGAAGACAACATCGAGATTAGTTTCAGAAACGGCTAATGTTACACATCAAGCGTTCGGTCACTAACTATCTTCCGCCTGCCACGTGTTTATACAGTTATCAAACATTATTCTTGGTATTTCCAGAAAGCTTCTTGCAATATTCTTTTACCGCATGATTCTTTGCACACATGTCTACCGGATGCGCATGATTTATGACCCTGGACTGACAGCTATCAAAGGTGCAAACGTGTCGCTGTATCGATTGCTGCCTCAGGCATACATCAGTATCTATTCTATTATTTGGGAGCGTGTAGTTAAAGTGCTAGATTTTCAACTCAAATATTTATTATTACCTCGCCAAACGTATTTCAAATATCGTGCAATTAAGCAGTAAACGTTTGTATAATAATCAAAATTTAACGTTCCTTTTTATTAATTCATTCCGAACATTAATAGAAGACAACATCGCGATTAGTTTCAGAAACGGCTAATGTTACACATCAAGCGTCGACGACTAGATAAACGAGTGTACCATTGAATGGGTATATTATTGTCGCAATAGATAGACGAAATGCATAGATCGACCACCCTCCACCATAGCGTCCATTGTTTGTATCGTTTTGCCTAGCGTTCGCTGTCGGCTTTGAATAGGAAGTTAGACATTGATAATGACAGCTGACCCCCGTATAAATAAGCATAAATACGACTGGTGGCGGACGGTACACATAGAGACAAAATCGAGGGGTGGTTGTATCATGTTTGCCACGTGCGTAAGGCCGAAGGGATCGTACACAATGAAATAATAGCAATGTAGTAGAGGCCTGATTTATGGGAAGTGTTATTGTTAAGGAAAAGTTCATTAATAATTTAGTGCCCTTATGCCATGCACCCGAAACTACTGCAACAATGAGGAAATTGATGTGGGGAAGTCATTAGTTAACGAACTGTTTCGTCTTTTTTTTATTAGATGTATACATACATACACTTCTCCTGTGGGATGACATGTCTCCCATGATTACAGTAGAGTATCTAATTACTGTAAGCTCCAATTACAGAGGTAGAGTGAGTGCAACGCTAAATGAAATTGAGTTCTAAATAGGGACATTAAAAGTCCATTTGGTGTTGTACAAACATTTAATGAATCTGTGGTCTAAAAAAAATCTCATGGTTTACAGTTGAGAATATAAAAACTTCAGAGGTAGATGGTAGAAGAAACACAAAAAAATATATAGGTACCATGAGACTCATTGTACTGATTGAAACCTTCCTTGAAATATAATCAATAAGGTATTAGCGTGGTACCAAAAGCTTTCTCTGTACATTCCATATATGATTTTCGCAAAACTGCGCAGGCTTTCGGGGATGTTGTAAACTGTAGAAACTTCTCCCGGATTCCGATGGATTAACCGACTACGGCGGAAGTTCCTACATTATTCAATGAAGTCTTTCTCTATATATTATAATATTATCAACAAAATAGTGAAAATTACATTAAAACTTATCAAGAGGTTCCAAAAGTTATGTATATGCTTATTCCATTTTTGATTTTAACCAATTAATGAGTTAATAAAAATAGAGAAGAAATTAATTTTGTAGAAATGTTGAGTTTTAATTTTCAGTCATTACTTTTACTAATCAATTAATCAAGTGAAGTAACTTTGGTACTTTGTGTTAATTCTTGCGTTATCTCTGAAATTTTTCGTGAAGCGGTTTTGTGATGATAGTCTCATTTTAGGAAAGATGAACTAATCAATAAAAATTAAAATCAAATAGCTGAAATTTCTTTAATTAAGTTTCAATAACTTTTGTTATTTCTCTAAAGTTCTTGTAGAAAATCCCAAAAATTACTCAAAATGCTTTTTAGCAATGCTCAACAATGATCAACTTCTTTCCAATTATTTTTGACATATGACTTGATTTTCGAACAACTCGTAATGTTTCAGTTGGAAATTGGGTCTACAGTCTTTTATTTTATAAATTGTCTTTGTTTTTTCTTTTTTTTGCATTATTTAAGCTTTGCAAAGCATACAGATTCCTTTAAATAAATAAGATAATAAATTTGGAAATTATTATGCGCAAAGAAAATTAATCATTATTGTTCTTTAGAACAATTGATTGACGTTGTATAATAAGCGTTTAAGCCGATAAACCATTCGCATTTTACCTTTCAATTTCAAAACACGTCTATATTATTTATTTTAGCATGTCAGAGGCAGTGCCAGGCAGGGACGAGCAAGTTTCTTAAACGCCAAAATTAATTAAGTTCTCGAGGGCACGACGATTAAATAAAAAAATCAAGCACATCATCGTATGCCGACGTATTAATATAGTCATTTCGGTAATTTATTGACCATGTGTTCACATCAAAGATAATTATTCCCGAGGTGACTTGCAGAAAAAGGTATAAGAAGTCGGGGCTCAAGGATCCGGCCACCACCGCACCGTAACCTGCTTCCTCCCCGTTCGAAAGCTTATTGTACAGGTGACTACAAAATAAACGAGTTAATCTTCACAGTAATATAATGTTTATTTTATGAAAGTATACAACTTATTCTTAACTAGTGACCCGCCCCAGCTTCGCACGGGTGCAATGCTGATACTAAATATATTTAGGTTTTGTTTAGATTATTATCGAAAAGGGGAAATCTTCAAAAGATACCCCCTGAACATACTAAATATACTACAGAATGTCTTTAAATACAACATTCACAGTTTTTTTGTCATTAGACAATACAAACCGGCCCCTCCCTGGGTATCGCCGCAACCGGCATTTTAAATCTGTAATCTTCGAAAATATTCATTTAAATTACATGCTGTAAAGGGCCATATTGATCTGTATTAAATGCGCAATTTATTTAAAGTACTTAATTGGATAAGAATTAATGCCGTATTGCTTAAAATCGCTTCGTAAATAAGTCGTTATTTCTCATAAAAACTAAAGGATAAAATGGTTATTGTGGGTTATCCCTAAGAGATAGACATATACTATCCCGAACTTTTTTGTAGACCCTTTTAAGATGTACAATATTGTAGTATATTATTTTGACCTATCTCGTAGGGTTCAGCCAGCGTTTGCAATGTAAGTGCAAAAAATGTGTTTATTTACGACATCACATTAGAAACCTCTAAAATTATCAGTGTTTCCCTACTATATTATGCATGTATCATACATATAAACCTTCCTCTTGAATCGCTCTATCTTTTAAAAAAAAACCGCATCAAAATCCGTTGCGTAGTTTTAAAGATTTAAGCATACATAGGGACAGACAGCGGGAAAGTGACTTTTTTTTAGACTATGTAGTGATATACAACAGAAAACAAATGCAATTTTAAAAAGTACGTATTTACACTATTATCATACATCATTACCATCATAGGATCCATAGACTGATTGGACACGTACCTCCACGTTTTTCTAACCTGAGCTATTCTTTGCATTTTCCGAAAATTAGAACGTCTTATATCTTTAACTATTTGTCAACAGTACCTAATCAAACCTAAGTCTGCCTCTACTCTTCTTAATTCCTGTTTCTGCTTCTAATATGTCTATAGCTAAACCTTCATACATGAAAAGGTGTCCTACCAACCTACCTCGCCTACTTCTTATAGACTTCCATAGCGCCTTCTGTTCTTCTATTCATTTCTAACTTCTCTATCCACATATTCCTAATCATTTGCCTGTAACACCACCACATTTCGAACGCTTGCAACCTTATCATTTCCTCCGCGTCTACCGTCCACATTTCGCACCTGTACAAAGTCATATTCCAGACACACATTTAACATATTTTCTGTAATTTATAAATTAACATGCATAGGTAAATAATTAGCGACTTATAATAACATATAACTTAAAAAGTATGGGTTGTATAATAAATAAAATAATGCACTACTTTTCCCTAAAATATTTTTAATGAGTGGGCATTGTAGAAGGATGTTCTTTAATCGTTTGTGTTGTAGCTAAATATAACTTAACGATTCCGGCTGTTAGACAGGTGTAAACTACCTGTGTGCACGTCTAGGAAAGTAGAGCTAACGAAATGCCCCCTTTCGTATTACAAATTCTTGTTAACGCTTTTAGAGGAATCGAGCCGCTGGTAATTTGATTCGAAATTCAATTCAGGTGGGATGTATTTAACTTGTACTTATTTAGAAGGGGATGACTCGGTAAATTTTTTAGCGGAAATTTTTTAATGAGTTGGGACGCCTGGTTCTATTCAACAGACGAAATTCACTGGAATTTTAAACGGAATGGTGGAATTGTTCGTTATTCCAATAGCGCCTCCTAAATTAAGGATGTAGTATAATAAAGGCATTTCTGATGTAGATACCTTAAAAATGAAACTTTTCTTAAAAAAAGGCGAAATTTTTTCAGCTGTTGTAAGTCTTTATAAAGTAATTAAGTCACTTATCAATAGTGAAGACAGTTGAACTGCTTACAAAAATACTTAATCATTAGTTTCCTTTCAAAAAAATACTTTAAAAATGTCAGCTTTTAAATTTTTTAATTTTGAAATATTTGAGGGCACGACGATTAAATNTAGATATAAAAATAAAATAATGTACAGAGGTCAAATAATATCGTCTAGGTAACAGTCCATTGACCGTGCACAAATTAAATATAATAAAATAAAACAGATGATTACTTTGTTTCAATGTTTACAATAGAAAATTTATTACTCAATTGTTCTATAACGTATCAATCTTTATTTCATGTTGTTTCAAGTTGGTAATTTTCTGGCAAGCTGGTTTGGATGAAGGGATAGCCTTTTTTTGTAACTGTAGTAGTGTCGTAGAATTTCTGCTTGAACAGGTGGAATTTTCAGATCTTTATAGATGTGATCGTTTGGCACATACCATGGAGCATTGAGGATATTTCTTAAGGTTTTAGTTTGAAATCTTTCTATAATATTAATGTTTGATTTCGATGAGGTGCCCCACAGTTGAATTCCATAAGTCCATACTGGTTTAAGGATGGTCAAATATAAACGAATTTTGTTTTCTATTGACATTTGAGATCTTCTTCCTAATAACCAGTACAGTTTTTTAAAACTTTTTGAAATATGTTAAATTCATTTTCGAAAATGCGTAATACTGAATTTTTACACTTTTTTCAAATAAATAATTAAATTATGATAATTTCCAAATTGGTTAACTTGACTCTTAAATATTTGTAGTAATTATTCCTAAAACAAAATAAAATAAAATGACAATTTCAATCGCAAATTCTCAGGAAGTTTATTAAATCATCATCATCATCATCATAGGATCATCAGTCCTAAGACGCACGTACACTCTTATTCCTTAACTATAGATATGCGAACAGTAATCTAATCTAGGTCTACCTCTACTCCTCTTAACTCCTGTTTCTGCTTGTAATGTGTCTCTAGAAGAAGAAGAAGGTGTTTATTAAATATCTAAATATTCTTTTCAATTCTGTCAATCTTTTTTACATTCATTATTACTAGAAGTAATATGCATTAAAATTGTCCTGCATTTTTACAGCGAAATAAATTCATTCCCGTAAGTAAACTTTCGAAATGAAGTAAGTTATCGTCCTGTTCTTTTACATTGCTTGTAAACGATTAAACCATTTTTCTTATTCTCTGATCAACTTATCAAATTAATTAGCGACCGTTGGATGGTAGTAAATCACAGTGACATTCAAATAAATTGATTGCCGATTGTGATTGCGGATAGATAGTAACTATAAGTATGTTAAATGTGTAATCTGAATAAATTGCATAACTGTATAACGTTTCTACAAGCAGTCCTACATTAATTTGTCTAACTATAAGATTTGTGCCTGTAATTACAACCAAAGTAAAATAAACATTTCTTATCTTAGGAAAGGAGACATTGACAGGGAATTTGTTCTATTGGAGAAAAAATTATTTTACGATTTTGCAACAACATAACACAATTTATAGATACTTAATACAAGACAAATGTCAACATTCCCATGTCTCTACTTTCCATGGGCAGAATAAATTAATGAAATAAAATTTATAACAATGGATTCTGTTTTATGGCTAATGAAAAAACACCAACGGGATTCGTATTGGTATTAATTTGCATTAATCCTTTGGTAACATGAAAACAAATTTTTTTATTGCTACGATGGCGTCAGTGTTCTGTTGTCACTTCTGCACTGACTTCAACTTGTCAAAATTGTTAAATTATTGATATTATACTAGTTGAACTTGTCTAAAGGATGGCGCATAACAGAGACTATCTAGGAAATCATTCCCATCTCCATCAGAATCTAGCCTAAAACCTTAGGACTTCACACAAACTAATCAAGGAATTCGTTAAGTTACGGCGAACTTTAACTAGTGGAAAATATTTTTTTGTCATGTTAGCGCGGAAAGCTCGTTTTGCATGCTATGAAATAGGGAAGAAATGGCCTCTTTTCAGCCGTGTTTTAGTTGGGACGAAATGAAATTAGTCTTTTGAGCGCATGCGCTCAAGTTTATGGGCATGCGCAGAAATCAGTTGTTGAATGACAATGTCTTTCTAACCTCTAAATCATTTACTCTTATTTCGCCAACTATCAATTTAATTACGAGCTCTTCGCACAAACATGACAAAAAATAGTATACGTACCTCTGTCTGATAAGTAGATACTTCAGACTATTTATATATTTATTTGCTCTCACCCCAAAACTTTTTGCGAAGGAAAAATGCCATTGCTTTCTCTTCTGTTGATATTTACTAAATTTTTAATCTCTTCATAACGACAAAAAGCTATTTGTTAATTAAAGGTTGCACTTCACTGCCGATCAGATTGGTTATTTATATGAGTTCTCCGTAGTGTTTAGGGAATTGGAATAAGACAGTAATTTCCTGTCCTCACATTGACAAGACAATGTATCCCTTTAAAATCAGTAGAAAGTAAATTAACCGCGACACGCCATTGATATGTAATGTTAGACATATTAAATCGTAAATACGATGTGCCTAGTCCGTGTAGTATATTACTTAAGAGTCTTTTTGTTAATTTATTTGCATTTAAGGGCTCTTAAAAAGTTAAAATGCTGAAAAGTTAAAGATTAATAATTATCTATTGGGATCCGTCAAATGGGCGGAGTTTAAAAAACATGGCGACGATATATTTAGCTACTATACTTTTAATTCGTTTTTGTACAAACAGAAAACTTCTCAGGCTCCATAATGAGTAACTTTTTAATTTATTCAACGTTTCTTATCATTATAATAAAGAAATTCACGATTAAACAGTACTGATTCACAGTACGATTCATAGACATTTTTATCACATCGTAGTTGTAACTTTCGCCGCTAGATAGAGTTCATATGAAGGATCCCAATAAAGTTGTAATTTTGACTAAAATGTAACCAATTGGTTTCAGTCACAGGTTGTTTGTATTTTCTAATAGGAAATGTGTATAGGGGAGATCTCTTCAAAGATATAACAATTCCAACCCTATTATAAAACCCGTTGTTCGTTTTTGATGAACCATCATCGGCTGTTCCGTATCAATAAAAAATCGATTAGTTCCTCGTTCGCTGGCAATTTTATAGACGTCTTAATTTTAAAGTAGAGAGAAATACCCTTCCAGTCCAGTTCTCGTGTCCCATATGTTAGACCGTGCAAACAAAAAAGCCAATACAAAATTCACATAATAGCTGATTTTCCGATTAGAGTGTTCGATGCTCAATTCTCGTGGCCAAACAACTCTGCAGAGTTCGAAATCCAGGCAAGAAGCCGATACCGGACTAATGTCGGCTCCATATCGAATTACCTGCCTCGAGATCGACTGTAAATCAATCTGGGATCCAATTTCTTAAAATTTACGCTCCATATTGCGATGTAGGTTAGATAACTGGTTGCCTCTTCGCCAGCCTTGCGCTCTGGCATCAGGTCCTCGTTCTTTCGATTTAGAACAGTTCAATGATCACGCAGGCTATGTTCAATTAATTCAATATCCGTAGGTATACTAGAGACAAACTACTTGTTGAAAGGCATCGATCTAAATCTACCTCCAAAACAAACAGAAAAGATTAGTGTCATCGAAAGTTATTAATTCCTATGGACTTATGTATGTACACAACAATTAATTGCAGATACGGATGCTTAGAGTTTTTATCCCCAATTCGGGACCAGAAAAGCCAAAATATAACTTATAAGCAGCAACATTTCGCCGTAGACGTAAGGATCTTCAGGGTAAGCTTATATCTAAGGCGGAATGTCGTTCTTTCGTTTTACAATTTTTTAAATACTGTCCCGCTTTAATGCACTTCATTGGAATGAAAATTTCAAATAAGAAAAGTTGAAGCATAATTAGTGAAATTTTGAAGCGGGACTTCCAAATGTAGGATGCATACTAAAAATTGGACGTGTAGACCCACCCCTGAATGGTCTTTCGCAAGTCGCCCACTAACTGCGGAAGGGGGAATAATTATTTCAAAATTGTTCGTTCTTAATATTGATCAAATCCTGAAATATTTGAGCTAAGTTGTCTACAAAAAATACTGTTTTGATATTTTACTTGAAATAAATGCTCAGATGAATTTCTCGATAATATCGATCGGTGTTAACTAAAATAAAAAAAATCAATTGAATTACTCGTGCAGTCAGGAAGGAGTTTAGTCATGCGTATTTGAAAATAAAACTTCATCCGTAAAAAGGGTAGAATTTTTTGTGAACCCGGTCCCCTTGTCACCCCCGATTCATTATTTTTCGAATAAATTAAATAACTCAAAGTTTAATTAATTTAAATTACTACGATTTCTCTTAACATTAATTAAATACACTTAACTCTAATTATCAAAAAAAGATTTAGACCTTGGAGATTTTGAGAACTTATATCAAATATAATTTTGCCTAAGAAATTGTCTGAGGTATTCTTTTTCAGAAAGTAATTCTTCCTTAAATTCACATTCTATAAAAGTTACATGGATATTTACACCCAACTAATCGAACAATTTGTAATTATCTCATGGTTTTTGTTTAAATCTCTTCCATTTATTACAACTCCTCAGTTTTACCAACATTTAAAAAAAACTAATTGGTAGTAAAGAGATGTCAGTTATAGCAATAGTAAAACGTATGATGAGCTGTACTACGTATTTATCTAATTTCTAATTAAAATTAATTAAAGTACACTCGAAGAGGTTAGTTTTAAAATAAATAGACCATGGAAAAGGAAGCGCCTTTCTCTTCGTTTATTACTATACCAGACGATTTAGTTTATCGAAATAAAAATGCCGTTAATCTAATTAAAATTTGTTAATCGCAAACCTCATAAAAACAAATTTATACTGTTTAATTATCAGCGCAAACAGTGCGGTATTTATTAATCTAAATATCTTCTGAATTATTTTGTATTAAGAATATGTAATTCTGTATCAATTGTCTTTGAAAGCTCATAAAATCCGACAATAGTTCATATTTCCGTATCAAATCATTTGAGCAATTTGGCTTGATTTAATTTCGTGAGTGAATAGCCTCTGGGTACCTTACAGGTTTCAATTAACTTAATTAAATAATGACGTTGCTTGCAATCGAATGGTATTGTTGTGCACTGAAAGGCTTTTCCGGAAATCAGATGGAATGCAAGCAGGGAGGTTTGTTTTGTTCGTTTTTAGGTTTAGTATCGATTGGATTCTACAAATGTCGCGAGAGTTATCGTGCTGATAATGAACCTCAACTTTAGAATACTGAGCAGTTTTACATAACTAATACGAAAATATTTTATAAAAATGCCGTTCATTGTAAAATTATGTGCTTAGTATTTTGATAGACACGAGAATTGACTTAGTGACTTGCGATAAAAAGAGATAAAGGTTTTCTTTATCAAAAAATCCATTTTCCAAATTGTTTAAGGTATTCTCAGTGTTAGAAGGAAACCGTTTAAGCGTAATCTTCCTTAATTCAGAGTTACTTTCAAATGTTTTTTGTAATTTGAACTGTAAAACTGAATATATTCGTTGAAAAATGATGATCTAAAAGAAACGACTAATAAATAAAATCATTGATAACTGTTGAATGTTGCGGGTGTGTTGCTGGCCTAGATTTTCCTAAGGAACACTTAAACCCTCTTCGATAAAAATTAATTTATCGAAGTCTATTTTTTAGATATAACGGCCGAATATTTTCTATCGGTGGTATTCTTCTTGGAGCAGTACGAGCAGTAAACGACTTATGTGATTTTTAACTTTTTAATAATCAACATACACTTAAACTAACACCAAAAAAAAAACACTTAAAAATAACTACAATGAATGAACTACTGATGAACTGAATAGATAATTGATTGAACTTGGCAGAGAAAACTAAATGGTTGAAAACATGAAAACTTAATGAACTTTTAGATAGATAAAATGCTTAAATATGACAAGAAAATATAGGGGGTGGAGGTACGTTAGTGGGGTGTTTTTGACCTTAGGCTACGGTTAGTGACTACGTGACTAAAATCAGAATATTGTTGTGGATGGAAAGACCATCGACCCATCTGGTGACTAACGCGAAGGGACGTTACCTGCCGAGGAAAAACCTAAATACAATAACGATAACATTCCTTTGTTGCAGGCACGTTATTATAAACTTAACACTGCGAAATACACAAATGTTTTTTGTTGTTCAAAAGGCGCATCATGAATTGCGCCCCAACAATAACTAAGTAACTATAATTTGTAGGTAATAGTTATTACAAACTTCTTGCGTTGTTTAGGTACTTAAGCAAGTTTAAACTATTGTGTAAGTATTTTTACGAACATATGTTCGATAAGTGGGCGTCTTTGATCTGTAGCGTCAGAAAACAAAATAGCAGCAACGATCACAAATCATGCGCCGAACGACACGTACATGACTGCGCAACAAAAGAATTTCGAGAATTTGATGATAATGTAAATAACTGACCGTGGGGTAGTAGTTAAGTTGATATAGACCGTTGATCCAGTGTTTCTTTAAATTACAAGTGTATGGACTCAATTATGGATTTGATAAGTAATTCAAATAACACTAAGGAGCGAAGAAGGTTTCTCCAGATAGCCAAAAATGTTTATTTTTTTTTTTTAATTAGCAGGCTGTTTGGCTTTCATGTGTCTCAGTCTTTCTCATATTTTGTAAATAGTGTCCCCTTTTTCGTTACGCAGTTGATGTTATTACAAGTGCAATCTTGTTCTCGTATTTTTAGGAAAACTAAACCCGGTCCTAACTAGGCGAAACTAAAAGCAGCTTTTGACTTATTATCGTTGTTAAAATGCAATTCTTTTCTGACAAATATCTGTTGATCAATAAATATTTTGATGTTGAAATAGAATCATCGTCGATGTAGGATATTAAGTTCTCGGCATTTTACGGATCAACTGTTGAAACGCCTCGTGCGTCTCCCATGGCATTATGGGTGAAATATGCGGCTGTAAAGCGTAAGGCACCTGCTTAAGGACAAGGAAACGTTTATTTATCTGAGGTACTGTCGTGTTCACCGTTGTATCACTTTATTTACAGCAATAACGATTGATTGAGATCTTTACACGTTTCTAGCTGTTGCTTGTATCTTAAGAGATATGCAAGCGGTGTGCGATTTATGGACGACATGACTAACCCATTTTAATGAATGCGGACGAGGGATTGTCCAATAAAACATTCGCGTACCTACAGTGACAACGTTTTCACATCACGCCTCCCCATTCAATGTTTCTTTCAATGAAGATGTAATTTTATGGCGTCGAAATAGTGGAAATATGAACGACTGAAACCACGAAGAATAAAAACAGGAGCAAAGATTTAACGAGAGGCAAATGGACCTAAAAACCCGAGATAAAAATGATCAGTTTCTCAGAGTCTCTGAGAGCGAGACTCGAGTCTCCGTCTCTCATCGAGTCTCTCTGGTGTCGCTAAGACTGTCGAGAAACTGTCAAAAAAACTGTTTAGCGTTTCTGAACGAGAGACTCAAGTTGCTCATAAGGAGATCCTTATTTCGTATCCAGTCTTTGAACACCTAGGCAATAACTGAGAAACTGTGAGAGACGCTCTGAGAGACGCTGAAAGACTCTGAAAGACTCAGAGAGACTGAAAATTTTTGTCTAGGGAAGCCACTCGAATTAGCAAAAGGCCCTGGGTCATGAAGGAATGTACATAATAGTAATGATATTCTAATAGGTGTTTAATTAGTCCTTTATACCTAAAAAGGTGTTCTACCAACCTATCTCGCTTATTTCTTATTAAATTTGATTAGCGTCTTTTGTTTTCCTACTCTTTTTAATACTCTCTCATTTCTAACCTTCTCTATCCACGGTATTCTCCACACCACCTTTTCTTTTCCACCCGTACAGTGTCACGCTTTAACAATCATTTTCGAATTTCTATATTAACCGTTTGCAAGCACCTTTTTATTTCTCTACTGCTCCTTCCGAGTTATCGGACTTCCTAGGTAACAAAAGTCAGCACTAAATTCACCCTTCCCTACTTTTTCTTCATTTGCATACCAATAATTGTTTTGTACTATTACTTATCATACCATATTTTTTTGTTTATTTATTGTTATCTCTCACTTCTCCTTCCTAGATGCTAAATCTAAACACACAAATCTTTTGCCCCTATGTACTTATTACTAAACGATATTTATCGCGTCTTCGATAAAGGTATTTCGCACTATAAATAAATAACATGTAATTAAATTTTACGTAATATAATCTTTAAACAGTAGAATGCTACTGAATTATCAATTATACCTGCTTATTGTATTATCCATTCATGTGTGCAATTGGATTGTCCGACATTTTCCACAATCGGGCGCATTGTTCTGTGGGTGTTATGTCCCATGTCCCACGTGGTACTTTCGAGCGTTGTACTTTATTCATCAGTTTCTTTCATAAACCTTACTGGTATGGCCGTTATACGTATGTAGCACCCATATCTACGTGCCATATGTGTACGTTTGCGTTTCCATATTTATTTCACATGAATGTATGTTTTATCGTAGTAACACTTGGATGAAAAAGAATGAGAGAGAGAGAGAGAAATGGACGACGATGAAGACTGGGAAGTGTATATGTGCAATATTGCACATGTGCATCAAGAAAACTACTTCGACGACCCGTGCTAACTGTAAAACTGTTGCAAAACCATAAATATCGTAAATAAATGCGCTGCTTCTAATATTATTTATACAAACTGCGGTTCGGCTCAGCAGTTGTGACGTATATCGTGAGTTGTTCCTGTTACCATTATTATTAACTGCTCGATATTGACAAGAAAAATGGAACGATTTAAGTTTTTCTCCTATAAGTCATCGAAACCGTTAACGTTTATTGCCATAATTTCACGGTGAACTCCTTTATAACGTCTCGAGATGTTGCTCTTGTTTGCATTCAACATCCTTTTGCAATAGCAGACGCACAATGTTTACACAAAAGGTCTGGTTGTCTTTAGTTATCTTCTACGTTTCAAAAGCACACAGAATTACTAAATCAGCGCTCCAAAGCAGTGCCGATGCTACTTTCTGGGAGTTTTCCAGTGAGGAAAGCACAAAGCGACTCAAATTTCGTCTACATAAAATTTTGGGGCTAAAGTCTACCACAAATGCAATTTTCTAACGAACTGAGTTGACCGAAACACACATTTGTTGGAAAGGACCTAGATAAATGTCGATTACAGTTGCCCCTTTTTCTCGCTGGGAAGCTCCCATCACAGAGAGAAAAATCTTACAAAATTTAGTATGCTCGTCACTATAAAGTGAGTGCAAGAAACATATATTGACAAAATTCAATATTAATTCAATAATTTTTGTATCAGAACCTTATAAACTTTACCAAAAAGCATGTGAATTTTTACTGTGCTAGCATGGTAATTTTTACAAGTCTTTCTCTCCGTGCAATAATGAATCTTAGCGTAGTTTCTTCATAGGTCTTTCATCATGTTAATGATACTAATTACGGGATAGTACGATAGAAACTATAAACAAAAGTAAACACCATCAATAAATATCCAGCAGTCAATTTGCCATTGAGCTAGAATTCATTCTAACTTAGCGATAACATCCTAATGCAACATTCCTTAATAGTTAGTGTCTTTTATCTTTCAGTACCGCTACTTCGTGAAAATCACGATGGTCTGGTACCAGATACAACCAATAGTGAATATAATCTAGCACTGCTGTTAGTATTAAGCCAATTTTGGCGTTTTTTAGTTTGTGAGTCAATAACCGATAGCTAAAATTAGTTAGCTAGAGTACTAACATCTCTAGTTGTTAAATTTTAGCACTACCGATCACTACCTAGATAATATGCTTTTATTGTAGAAAGACTGCTATGAATAGTGGTGCCCGATTGCGAACATTTACTTTGAAGTCATCTTTACTCATTTTTCTCATCATCATCATAAGGTCGTCAGTCTTAAGACTGGTTGGACACGTACCTCCACTCTTTCCTATCCTGAGCTAAACTTTGCATTTCCCTAAAACTAGAACAGCCCACATCCTTAACTATTTGCGAACAGTAATGTAATCTAGGTCTACCTCTACCTCTCTTAACTCCTGTTTCTGGCTCTAATATGTCTCTGACTAGACCTTCATGCCTGAAAAAGGTGTTCTACCAAACTATCTCGCCTATTTTTTATTGACTTCCATAGAGTCCCCTGTTCTCCTATTCTTTCCAATACCTCTTCATTTCTAACCTTTTCTACCCACGTTATCCTCATCATCAACATGCAACACCGTGCTCCAAACATACACCTTAAACAACCTTTTTCGAATTTCTAAATTAACCGTTCGCGATCATAGAAGTGACTTCTTTTTATTAAAGGCGACACGCCCCTGCGTTATCCTCTGCTTTATATCCCTACTACTCCTTCCATCCTGACTTATCTGACTTCCTAGGTATCTAAAATCAGCCACTTCTTCTAATTTTTCGTCTCCTATTTATATTCGCTCTTTCCCTACTTTTTCTTCCCTTGCATACCAGTATTTTAGTTTTACTTTTATTTATTTTCATACAGTACTAATCTGTCAGTACCGCTTGCATTTTATTTAAAGCTATCTCTAAGTCCTCCTTGCTAAATGCTAATACTGCTATATCATCTGCAAATCTAAGCATACCAATCTTTTGCCCTTGCACATCCATCATTTTTCTATTATATAAATATATATGAAGAGGAAGGTATATTTCCATGTGGATTTTTAGTAAGAATTTCAAAAATGACTCACATAAGTATACACTGAATGTTTTTTGTGCATTTATTGTCGAATTCCGTCGTCTTTCTTGGATAATTACAAGAAGGGAGCTGCCTCAGATTTTCGTCCTTCCAATCGTTGAATGGAAGGTTGTAATCTTCTGGATCGTTTGCTCCAGAGTATCCATCAGGATCTTATTTCGTCTCTGATCTGTCCATAACAGTAAAAGAAGCTGTTAGAGGCTTTTTATTCTACTCGGGACAGTTGATTTGTTTCTTCTACGTGGTACTTAGTATGAAAGCATCCACAAACATTTCGACGAAAAAGCTTTCAGCCGTTTGAGACCATCACCGTTTTATCGAAGGTATACCGCTAGTAGCTAAAATAATCGTAAACCTCGTTTATGGTGTCTTTGAGTTAGTATTTCAAATCTATTATTCATTCTACATTCGGGTATTCCCGATGACTTTGTCATCATATAGTTTAATGTGCAAAATTTTGAAATGTACTTTTTTCGTACCGTCCATTGAGAGACGATGTATACCTCCAAATACTTTTTTTGTTATTCAAATAATTTTGTATAAATGTAATTTTTGATTTTCTTATCATCATCATCATCGTAAGGTCATCAGTCCTAAGATTGGTTGGACACGTACCTCCACTCTTTCCTATCCTGAGCTAAACTTCGCTTTTACCTAAAACTAGAACAACCCACATCCTTAACTATTTGCGAACAGCAATCTAATCTAGGTCTACCTCTACCCCTCTTAATTTCTGTTTCTGCGTCTAACATGTTTCTGACCAGACCTTCATGCCTGAGAAGGTGTCCTACCAACCTATTTCGCGTATTTTTTATTGACTTCCAAAGAGTCCTCTGTTCTCCTATTCTTTCTAATACCTCTTCATATCTAACCGTTTCTATCCACGTTATCCTCATCAGAAAAAAATAAAATATACCGATTGTATTTCAAAACAGATTGTTCACACAAATGAAACACTTTGACATGTTTTTACACACTACAAATTACCTCACGTTAATAAGGAAAAATTTGTTACTGTTGTCACACCCTCGCTGGGAATCGAATTTGAGACCTTTGGCACACCAATATGCTTTAACCACTAAGCTTAGTTTCTCGAGAGGGTGTGACAACAATAACAAATATTCCCTTATTATAACCTGAGGTAGTTTGTAGTGCGCAAAAAAAATTGAAAATTGATTTTCATATTAATATTTTTCATACACTTTCTTGAGATATACCCATACACACAGTATTAATTTTCGATGAACAAAATTTATTAAAGTTATCTGAAATAATTTAACCAAAGTAGAGGTTCTTCTTCTAAAAAGCTTGGAATTTAGCATGAGTGTAACGGTAGAATTAACAAGACAAAAACTTATATTAGCTACTTACATTTGTCTTATCATAATCCTGCGTTTGTTTATAACTACTTCTAACTGTGCTTAATAAGAAAAATACATAATTAATAGTCATTATCATAAATCATTAAATACATTATGGCACAATATTGTGAAACTTCCCTAGCTGTTTGTTACTACTATTTAGTCAACATATTTCACCAAGTATCATCATCTTAATATTATGGTAGGTATATTGTGATGGATAACTGATAACAAAAGAACATCCAAGAGATATTTGACTACCTTGTATGTATATGCAATTATGAAAATTTCCAATACTATAATAAAATAAAATAGGTTGAATAATCGAACAAAATAATTCGAAGTGGTCTGTATTCTGTCGAAACTGCCAGACGCGAATCGCGATTTCGATCTTTTTGGATCTCATCAGCGCGTCGCAGACAGCTCCGACAGAACACAGACCAACCTTTACCTGCTGTCTTAACAGCGCGTTTTCGAAAATACCACAAATGGCGTGGTGAGCGCCATCTGTAGTACGATGCTACATTTGAGGATTACGTATGCTCCAACAAGGTCCATTTAAAAATATGGATATCTACTTGCTGAAACTAATCCCGGCGTAGCTCACCTCAACGTGATAGGCACGTTACCATAATGGAACAAAATAATTCGAAGTGGTCTGTATTCTATCGAAACTGCCAGACGCGGATCGCGTTTTCGATCTTTTTGGATCTCATCAGCGCGTCGCAGGCAGCTCCGACAGAACAGGTTGAATAATGATAAATGACTAAAACAAATATTAAATTAAACTGAAACAGTAACATTATTTCAATTCAACTGTCTATCAACGTGTGCTTTATTTTGGAATCTGTCCGTAACCATAAAAGAAAAGGACCCATTCGTATGGGCGAATTTTCATTTTTCACGAAACAGTTGATTTCGTTTGTTATACGTCGTGGTAGGAGCCTTGGTAGTAACCGTAAAAGCTCCCGCAAACGAAAGAGCTTTCGGCAGGCGACTTTACGTCATTTTATCGAGGACGTTCCCTTTTCCATTGTTCGCAAGCAAAGCGACCGTAAAAAGTCGGATCGTGAAGTTTTTCGTACAATTTTTACAGCCGTTTTACGCACGCGGTGTTGCCGTACACGCGCTCGCTCTCTTTGAAGACGCCATAAAATGGGTTTATTTAAATTCTGCACTCGTTAAATTAATTTTATAAGCCGTAAAGCGTCCGAACGGTCTACATTGTCGAAATATATCTTGCGCCATTTCGCCTTTACTACTTCGGCCATCACTAGCGCTACTATACTAGGCTCTTGTGATTGTTATTTCACTCCTGTTACATAATGTGCAAATAAAACGATCCACGTTATACGGAAATTGCTGTTCCTATTTCCGAAAGCACTAACCTTAAGTCTATTTAAATGATATTACACATTTAGTTACTTTACTTCATCACTGTCGAACATTATTACCCGTAGGTACATCGACAGTTACACAGACATACGTACACAAGTATTATGTAGTTCGCATTACAAAAGTAAGTTAATTACACGAGGAACTGAAAGCTTGAAACGTTCCTCAAGTCTTTAAGAAGCCATAGACACACTTTGAATAATTAACTATTATCAATTGCGATACGCTGCATTTTCATAATGAACTTTAATTAATAGGACGGAAGGAGTAGGAGGGATATAAAGCAGAGGATAGCGCAGGGTTGAGTCGCCTTCAATAAAAAGAAGTCACTTTACTTTATGCTCGCGAACGGTTAATTTAGAAATTCGAAAAAGATTAATAAAGGTGTATGTTTGGAGTAAGGCGCTGTACGGGTGCGAAACATGGACGGTGGGCGCTGCAAAAAAGAAAAGGTTAGAAGCGTTCGAAATGTGGTGTTACAGGCTAATGATGAGGATACCGTGGATAGGGAAGGTTAGAAATGAAGAGGTATTAGAATTGTTCTCTATGGAAATCAATAAGAAATAAGCAAGATAGGTTGGTAGGATACCTTCTCAGGCATGAAGGTCTAGTCAGAGAGGGGTAGAGGTTGGCCTAGATTAGATTGCTGTTCGCAAATAGTTAAGGATGTGGGTTGTTCTAGTTTTAGGTAAAAGCGAAGATTAGCTCAGGATAGGATAGAGTGGAGGTGCGTGTTCAACCAGTCTTAGGACTGACGACCTTATGAAGATGAATGTTCATACACTGTTCAGTGGAATGCAGATGACTTTATAATTAAGACAGTTTATACTCATATTTATTTATTCATATTTATACTTTTTATATTCATGGTTGCCTGAAGGCTCAATCGTATACTTATGTTGTGGGTAAAGGTAACGAATTAATAAATAAACCAAAAAGGGACTGATTCATCGTACTTACCACAAACCTTATTCATTGCGGACACAACATTTAGCATTTATCTCACTAGTACAAAATTGGTACATATTGTAATGTTCGTGGGTTTAACAAATTAAATTTTAAGATTCACAATGACAAAAACTATTTATTTACACTAATTACTATTAAACTTAAAAACACTATTAAATTATTACTAAACTTAGGTAATTATTTTATTTATTTACACTGCTGTTACTATTCACTGTTCTATTTATTTCACTTCTATCACTGTCAATTTATCTCTTCATTCACCTCTGCAACGGTCAATTTATTTCTACTCTTTCACTTCTACAACGGTCAATTTATTTCTACTCCACTTCGGCGATCGTCTCTTCCTTTTTACACTCCCTTGCCTCCTTTCGGGAACGTTCTCCAGCCGTCCAGAGAAGTCTCGTTTTCTTTGAACGGTTTAATTGCTTTCCCGGAACGCAGGTACGACACACGTTTACAGATACGGCGCACATGAAGAAAAGCGCCTGCGGCTAGTCGGCGAATCGATAAGCCGCTCACACACACATATGCCCGATCGCACACAATCACGCTCGTGGTCGCTACAATATAATTACTTATTTAAAATTTTAAGCTAACGCCTACTTATCTACTGTGTTAATAAATCAATTAGTGCACGATGAAATATTGGGATCGATAAAAATTAGAAGATTGATTGAAAGATCACGAGAAGCGAATAAGACAAGATGGTGAGGCGGCCTGAGGTCTTTACCCTGTGAAGGCTTCCTGCCTTTTTTTACGCTTCTCCAATATATTATAAGGTAGAAAAATATAATATTTTGGTATGTATGCATATATATGGCGAGACAGAAAACGCCCCGCAACAAGTATGTACTTTGGTAAAGAAACGGGACCGTAACCAGGATTTTATATCAAGGAAAGGGGGGGATATTAGTTTACAATTGAATCTTTAACCTTTATGTGCTGATAATAGAAATAAGTTGTTGTATCCGCGCTTCTCTTTCGATTTTACGAACTTAACAAAAATTTCATGGGGGGGGGGTTGATCTCTTTTACGCTTTTACCCTCTTTGGGTGCGGCCTTGTAGAAAGGTATTCGTATTATTCTTCCTGCTTATGACTACAAAGGGAAATTGTTTAGCGTCCATGTTGTACGATATTTTTACTCGTTAGTAATAATTAAACAGCAGATTATCCTTTGTATTTCAATTATTGTTCTCAAAGGTAAACTTTTTGTTTGTTGCTCGTTTGTGCTTTTGAACTGGTGGAAAGTTGATTCTATTTGCCCGTATTTCTCAAAAGCATACCGAGACCCCGTTCGCCTTCCATCCGTCGGCTCTTTGCTCGACGAAAAGCGCGGCACATGTTTTATTGAAGAGGAAGAACAGAAAGTTATTAAATCCTCATCTATTATACAGGTTTTGTTGTAAGTCTGTAGAATTTCAGAGCAAGATTAAACTCGCACAAAGTTTAACTGCGACCGTTTCGTTCCTAAGAGGCAAACAGCGAAATATAAATTCAGCTTTGTGAGTAATACCTCAGCGCAAGCAGGGCATTTGGAACGCGGACGGATACTTTCACATAACTTCTCACCAACTTGCCTCTTCTACTTCTAACCAACGAAGACGAATTTCTAACTCGACGAAACATTATGGAATGCGAAAAGCTCGGAAAGCTTTCCAACGGATTGCTCTATTATTTCCAAATAAATAAACGCTGTTGTTTCAAACGTGAATGAATGGAAGTATATGCTTATAAAGATGAAATTAGTAATTCATCACACACAGGGTAGATAACTCCATCTATAGAGATGTGCCACTACTTATAAATTTGTCATTTAGACATTCGGGTTGTAACCATATCTTCTGTCAAATAATTACAGAAGACACGCGGCTACAACTCAGAAGCCAAAAGTGAAAATGAGGTTTGAAGTTTTAGTATTTTTAATAGTCTAAAGCTGTTATTGGAAAGTTCGTTTTCTTTCAGTCTGTGTTTGCAATTTATTCAAAATTGATACAATAGAGTTTTGTAAGTTTCTTTGGGTCACTTTGTTTAGAGAAGGTTTTGAGGAGGACTTACAAAACGAATGAATAAAACTAAATAACAACAATATATATTTACAACTTAACAACAACTGACGTAACGAAAAGAGAAGAGAAGAGACTTGTTCTGCTGAAGGCGGAAGACGAACTGATTTTGTATTTTTGAAAAATGAAAAACTGTTCTACAAGGAAGGAATATAGAGGGTAGTAGATACGAGTAGGAAAGTATTGAAATATGGAAACATTAAGACTAGAAATACCAAGAAATTGATGGAAGGTCAACCACCGAAGAAACCGATTGTAAAAATGTAATTAGGAAGGAATGAAAGGTACAGACGTCATGCCGTCAGTACACGAAAGATGAAATGTTACGGGGATTATAGGAAAGTACAGTAATAGAGTTATTTAAATAGATAAGAAAGAAGCAATAGATTACTTACAAAAGGAAGGAATTTCTATAGACCCTAATCGAAAAAAGAAAAGAAATTATTTAGAAAGGTATTTATAAAATTTACACAAAAGGAAACTATTTTAAAACATGTGGTGGATATCGCCACACGAGTAAAAGATTGTGTAGATGTTAGTTTATAGGAAGTAATTGGAAATTTAAGAAGGACTTCACAAAATAGCAAAACTCATTAAATGTAGGTACTGATTCTCTCAAAAATAACTTCTCGTAGCTTTGGATAATAAAACGAGAAATATTTCATGGTTTATTTATGTCATAATTATGACGATTGATCAGTATGTTTTAGCGTTTGTCAACAAGAATAACAAAATTTGATCTAACTGGATATCGTTGTATAAAATTATCGGGTATCGTCCTCTTTCTAACGTTTTTGGTAAATCTAATTATAAAACCAAAACAAAGAGAGCAAAGCTTCTCATCGCTACCAACAGGTCATTCCGAGAGCTGTTCCATTTTTAGTAATAACAGACAGGGTACTTCATTAACAGCCTTGTAGCAGTATTCATTTATTTTGACTTGGCATTTGTTTCGAATTGTGACAGGATAATTCCCATTGAAATTAATTGCCGCAGAAGCAATATTGGCCTGACGTCGCCTTGTACAAACACCGATTGTAATCGAATTCGGATTCATTTATCATCGACTACTTCTGTCACTGTTCGCTCCTCCGCATAAGCAAATTCAATCTGAACTTCAAGTATCATTTCTCCATGTACACTTAACGCACACATAAATCTTACTATGAAATTTGTACGCTCTGAAGTATAGTAGCAACGTCCTATTATGGCATCTATGTAGCTATTCTAACTTTAATACTTAAAGAAGAACGTGTGTACGCAAACTTTGGCGTTTACATTGATGAATATTGAATAAAAATGGAATTCCAAAAATGGGAGTAGTTTCTTATCAAGAAAATTATGTGGATGATTGTCGACTCTTAATTTTGAATAGATAGTAAAAAAAAACACGTTAAGATGATACCAGTTATACTTGACAAGTTATTTGCTATTTAATTATATCCGAGCATTAAAATTTCTCCAAGAACGAAATTTGAATATCATGTACGGGTTTGAAACGTGGACGTTTGGAATATGTACAGGTACGTGTGTGTGTGGTGTGTGGTGTGTGGTGTGTGGTGTGTGGTGTGTGGTGTGTGGTGTGTGGTGTGTGGTGTGTGGTGTGTGGTGTGTGGTGTGTGGTGTGTGGTGTGTGGTGTGTNGAATATTCTATAATGTACGAAATTATTCCAGTTTAATGGGTGTGTACTAGTGTGTTTTAGAGTTCTCCTCAGCTTGAATGTTCTCGAATTGTCCTCTTATAGAATGTTCTAGAGAACCGAGCCGAAATCGAGAATGTTCTGAAATGTGTGTGGTGTGTGGTGTGTGGTGTGTGGTGTGTGGTGTGTGGTGTGTGGTGTGTGGTGTGTGGTGTGTGGTGTGTGTGTGTGGTGTGTGTGTGTGGTATGTGTGTAATATCTTTTGCAAAAGTAGTTCTGAATTTGGTTTCGTTTTTAAAAGGGAAGCCTTCGATAATATTATCTACTATTATACTCACATATTATATTCAACCATTCTTTTGTTTCGTTTTATACAGTATCTGCACATTAACCGCTGTTTCATCTAGTCACTGTGTTATTTAAGGTTTTAAATTATTATTTAGAAGTATAAATATAAGTACTATATTTGAACTTAAATTAACTCTATAAAGCGTTACGCGTCGATCATCCACGTTTAGTTAGAGTTCACTGGTCCGCTGTTACACAGGGTACAGTAATTGTGATTTATATGTTTAGAACGCCATATCGAATGAATAACGTAATAATACTAATTTATAGTTGGTCGTGTATGCAAATCTTGTAACAGGATTACCATTTACTACAAGTACATTTACTAGTGGCACATGTCATCCCGTATCCAAACGGTACCGACCTTCTTCGACCCGTTTCTGATGCCCGTGACGGATTTGTGGGATTTTCAGAACACGTAACAATGTTGAACAGCGTGTAGATAAATTACCTCGCGCGATACGTGTTCGGCTATCTCAACCTATATGAATTCAGTCGACTGAAAAATAATAATAAAAAAATAATAATACGATCCGGTATTATGCCTACCGTGTTATGATGAGACTTTCAGTCTTTAATAAGAGAAATCCGATACAGAAAGCTATTTGAAAAGGTCGCATCGAAAAGGGGATAATAATGTCCATTTGTACGTATAATCATACAAAAACTACCATTGTCATGATTAATTACAAGCTTTAGAGAATGTGGGTCAATAAGACTCTTTTTGTGTCTTCAATTGAGAGTTTCATCATAAATTCTAGTATGAGTGATATTCTTCACTTGAAGAGGCAAACAGAAAATGAAAAACAAGTGCAGATTACGACACCTTCCTTGAAATTGGCTTGAAATATGCCATTTCAATACTGCCCAAATACCCCAATTGTCAACCATAGAGACAATAAACTAGAGCAGGGCACTGCTATACTGATTACCAAATAAAACGAAGGGCATGACCATGGTAACACTCGCTACGTTCGTGTAGTCTTTTGCTACCGTAATCCAATAATCTTCATCATATCCATCAAAGAAAATGTTAGCAGCACTGTGAAAGTTTACCATCTTACGGAACTAACTTCAGAGGTGCTGTCGTTAACTATACATCCGCTGACAATTGATGGAGACCGAAAAAACATTTTCATTGATCTCCTCCTTTATTTAGACTAATATAATACGGGATGATATTTAACTATGCCCATGTCTTGATTCAAGTAGATAACTTGCTAGTGATTGGGAATAATTTTTCCACAATCAGAGATACACCGTGTCTAAAAATCCAATCGGAAGGAGAGAATTTCGCATTATCCTTTTAATCGTTTACGGTTGCGGTTAAAAATAAGGAGTTTCGTTGGCAATGTAGTGGGAATTTACGGCTTCATTATCACATCCGGCAGATTAAATGCCCTTTCGGCATTCCCCACGAGAGGTTTTCTGTAGCAAAGGAATCCGCTGGAATTCTACGTTGCCTCACACTGTGGTTTTTGCGAGTCTCGTCGCCTTCGTGACGAACTGGTACCAGTGCACATAACGTTGGGTTCGTCCCGACAATTCCCACCTTGCGCACCTCCTCGACATACCGATAATGTTGGTTTTCGTTTGGAAAAGAAACGCTTGACGAATAGCTTATGTATAACAATAAAGTGCTAAGGCAACGCTGGTTCCGGAGACGTCGTTAATCTGCCTACGTTGAACAACGTGCTAGAGAAAACTACACCGGCTCCGTGTAAGTTAATATTTTAATTCCAGCGCGTGTGAAAAATGGTAGGTGTGTATGTGTCTGGCGAGAAGTTGGCTACATTTACAGGTAGATGTCACTCGGGCCCGTTGAGAACAATGGCAAGAAGGAACGTTCGCGGCCGCCTATACCGGCAGGCGGACATGTTCGCCGCGACAGTTTATAATTCATTAAATTAAGAAGAGAAATGGCGAGAAGACGAGAGGAGATGTGCACCTCACTCTCCGCTATATTGCTGGAAATAACAGACACTCGAAGACAATATTTATGAAGTAATAATAAAAGACGAGACACGCTTGCATGCATAAATTTACATTCGCACGGGACCGTTAGTGTGCTGCGACAGGGCAGAGATCGCAACAACATGGTACTGAACCCAACCTAACCTCGAAAGAATTTAAGTCAATATACGATGGTTATGTGGTCAAGAATCCTAACAAAAACAAGGTCAAAGTGTTAGTTCTCTTCTCGTGAGCATTGAAAAGGTATACATATCTCACAAACATTTGCAACATTCTGAATAAACTACGGAAATTGCTACTTGTTGAATAAACCCAATTTTCGTCATTTGATTAATTACCTTTTCCATCATATTTTCACCAATAAGAATGTAATAATTTAAGAAATTCAATGGAATTCGTTTATTATGACTTCGCCTATATTGACTAACCGCTTAATATGAAGTAATTGCAGTTTGATTTCATATTAAATTTCGTTTATTAAGACTGATTCTCAAGAAATATCCGGCTATAGTGACCCAAATGATTAATAATAGCATTTTTGCTCATTTTTGACCCTTCTTATGTATATTGATATTACAATTCATCGTTCTTTTTCTTTTTCTCTTAATAAATATATACAATTTGTAGTTTTTCTCTCTATTAAACTAAATAACTAACCAAAATAGAAAGTTGTTTATTTTCTAAGACTATGCTTAGTATGACGTGTTTGTCATTTCCCTTCGATGTCATTATAAGCGGATTCTACTGTATGCGCCGTTTCACATTTCTTAGATAACTTCTTTTCAAAATTCAATTATCAAGTTACTCATTTTTATCTCACGACTCAATATCCTTTTTAATAAGTTGCTCGTCACGCATTTGCAATCAGTCACTTCATTGACTAAGAAAAAATATTTTTACTGTACTAGCCTAATATGTAAATTTTACTATACTTTAATAAGGATAAACAAGGGAAGAAAATTAAGAAATTAGTAAATCGTAAATGCAGTGTTTTATCACTTAAAGTACTGCCTCCTTCGTATACGTTAGTCATTGACTTAGCTGCAAGGTAGTTTCATAAACTCAATAAATGTACATATATAGTTGCTTCTATTAGTTAAGCGTTTAGCCATTACGTCCCTATTTGGAAATGGGACTGGTAATGAAGAAACGTTTGTCATTTAAACACCGAAAGCTTCGCGTTACTCTGAAATTTATGGTTACATAAAGACATTTAACATCTATCCATCTTTGAAGAGACGTTTCCGTTTTAATTTATAAACTCATATAGATTTAATTAAACGAATGGGTTCTAGTAAGAGACCAGCTGTAATTAACAGTCCATTTCAGTGTTTAAATGGAGCATAGGAGAGCTTTATCGCCCACTAAAGCTCTGTTTAAATGGCCATAACCGTTTGTGCCGCTGCAACGGAGCCGTCCAAGAGCCAATGGTACTCTCAAAAAGCAAACCAAAGGTGTTAAACAAAAGTGATTTGCATAATGGTTTCTAGAACGTCCGCGATATGATCTCCCGAGTCTAGAATTAATGTGCTGAGACGGGACCACTTATATACACATCGAGTGGGACAATAAAGGCGGACAAATGATTAGTTTATCGTAATGCGACCTCACGGTGCCTTAATACGTTTCTCTTAGACCTAATTTGGCGTAATCTCTTATCTACGTGAAGTTGTTAGAAAATCCTAACCTCCGAACACCAACGCCGTATAAGGACTCGAGGAATTTTAAATCGTTAATAAACCATGTTTTTCGTCATAGAAAGCATCAACGAAATTGCCGATGTCAAACATGTAGCACTTATTTGTAAATATTCTTTTTTAGTGATCAACAATTTCTCGGAATATTCTCTCAGCTAATTCAAGAAATCCAATAAAATAGAATATAAATTGTTGCTACTAATGTTTTCACCAGTGTTCAATAGATGAAACGCATTTAAATAATATCAATAAAATAAAATAATTCGAAGTGGTCTGTATTCTGTCGAAACTGCCAGATGCGGATCGCGACTTCGATCTTTTTGGATCTCATCATACAGATCACTTCGAATTATTTTATTCGATTAAGCTAACGTGCCTATCACGTTGCGGTTGGCTACGCCGGGATTCGTTTTCAGCAAGTAGATATCCACAACAAGTGGACCTTGTTGGAGCATACGTAATCCTAAAATGTAGTATCGTGCTACAGATGGCGTTTACTGCATCATTTGTAGTATTTTATAAAACGCACTGTTAAGACAGCAGGTAAAAGTTGGTCTGTGTTCCGTCGGAGCTGCCTGCGACGCGCTGATGAGATCCAAAAAGATCGAAATCGCGATCCGCGTCTGGCAGTTTCGACAGAATACAGACCACTTCGAATTATTTTATTCGATTAAGTTAACGTGCCTATCACGTTGAGGTTGGCTACGCCGCGATTCGTTTTCAGCAAGTAGATATCCACACAAGTGGACCTTGTTGGAGCATACGTAATCCTAAAATGTAGCGTCGTGCTACAGATGGCGTTTACTGTGCCATTTGTAGTATTTTCTAAAATATCTATAAAACACAAAAACGTTTCAACGTTACTGTAAATTCAAATTAATTTTTTTTTTTAATATTAACAACAGTTGCACAAGCGATCGGAATGACTCGCTTAATATCTTTAAAAATAATCTTAAAAATGTTTTCTTCGATTTTTAGATTTTTCCTTTTGTGAAGTTCTTTGTTAATGTGATGCCTCAATATTAGCTAATTGACTTGGAATTTTTCGCTACAAACCGTTGTGTTAATCGACTTTGAAACCACCCATTTATTGTATCTATCCATCACCATAGCAATATGTGAGGGTTACAAATGATGGAGTTTTGGTTGAATTCCTTTCTTTTTGTCAAGCTCTTTGTTGATACGATGGCCCACGATTGGCTGATTGATTTGGAGCTTTTTTGCCACAAACCATTGTGTTGATAGACTTTGAAATCGCCCATTTATTCTACCTATCCACCACCATAACAATATGTAAAGATTTCAAATGATGAACCTTGTCTGAATTCCTCCCTTTTTTGTCAAGTTATTTGTTATATGAAGATTGGAAAAACTTTGGCGGTTGTTGTAGAACAAACAGAAAAGCTCAAAACCCCAACGCCAAAACACGACACTGTAGTTGTCCGAAGTACTTTTCGGTAACAAAGTTACCTTCTTCAGGGACTGAAGTAAAAGTGCTTCAGACAACTACAGTGTCGTGTTTTGGCGTTGAGGTTTTAAGTTATTTGTTGGTACGATCAGGGACGCAACAAGGGGGGTCCAGGAGTGCCTGAGCACCCACTCGATTGGGTTGGGCACCCAGTCAATTCTAGTCGATTCAGGTAATAACCCAACTTGAAATTTCGGTTTAAATAATTCAAGTTCGTAAATGAGCAGCCGAACTTGATCTTTTCAAGTATAAGAAATTCAATGCATTGGTAACCTTCTTTTTTTAGTCATTTATAGTATTATGATGGGAGCGTTCAGTCAAACTGTAACGTTGTTGCGCCCCTGGATACGATGGCTCATGGTTAGTTGATTGACTTGGAGCTTTTTCGCCACAAACCGTTGTGGTAATAGACTTTGAAATCGTCCATTTATATTCCATCTAAACATCACCATGTGTATATTTTTATTCAGAATCAGCGTGCGACTGCTGCATTGTGTTTCTTTAACTTGAAAAGAGAAATTTTAATTAAAGGGTTGAATCGTTGGCACATTACAACCGCAACTGACTAAAACAATGACTAGGTGTGGCGTAATACGAGACCGTACCCGTTGATTCGCCCATCGCGTTGTCAGTACCTTACGCACGAGTTAGAGTTGTCGTCGATAGCGTTGCGACATGTCTCCCCACACGCGCTCTGACATGAAATAAAGGCTCTCCACCCCCTTCGTATAAGCATCCACGCCTCGGGGTTCCGTTGCCATCATTTGTTTTAATCTGTTCTCGAGTAAACGCGGAAAAAATTCGAGGCGACGGCTCCGGGTACGAGTCGTACGCTTTGTTTTCATTTACCGGATCTTTGTCTCGTCTCTGACGACAGCGACAAATTAGCAAGAAAGTTTCTTTGGCGAGAGCCTTGACGACAACGAGGACTAAAAGACAGCGAGACAACGCGACAGCTACGTGAACTTTTATTGTTAATGGGGGTGGTGGTTGTTGTTGCTGTTTAAAGCGCGAGAGAAATCCTGATGGTCGCAATTATTTCTTGTAAATGCCAGACTTGGACGGTATTTACATTTTGCAATTCAAATCAGGGCGTACAAATCGCTCGAAAACATGGGCAAAAACCAATCCTTTCACAACGATCTCCATAAGGAAATGCAGTTGTCACGTTTGTGGCACAGGATAACTGAAAATTAAAACTGAATTTATGAAATTCTTAATGTTTGGGTGTAACTTACATGATATGTTAGCTTTACAATCGGAACGTTAGGGATTTGTGTAGGTAAAAGACAATTCTTAATAATCAATTTGTAATTACCTATTGGATTGTTTTCAATGATACTGTTGAAATCGTTGAAGAAACGAACTACCTATAATCATCATAGATCAGTTCTAAGATTTGTTGAACACGTAATTCCATTCTTTCTATTAGAACATCCGATATCCTTAACTATTTGTGAATCTATCTCGCCTATATAATTACCTGTATTGATAATATAAAAAGAGAGGCCTCATACAGTTATTGCGGGGAAACCCCTGCATTCTCAGCTATACCACTGTCACAGCCTACAAACTGTCAGTTTCACGCATATGATGATCAGTATCTACTATGATTTGGTAGGTCTAATTTAATAAAATTATTATTTAACCGATGTTACGTGTAAATAATAAAGATATACGAAAATATGCCGTAGAATTACCAACGGTGTTGACAATTGTTGTGTTAGTACATTATATAGGTTCTTTTCTGTATTTGCATAATATTTATTTTCCATTCACAATGTTTGTGTGCCTGTCCGCACGAGGCGAGTCCCGCGGATAATTGTTATGCATGGATTCAATTTTGCATTTGCAATAAACCATTAGCTACTCAAAATGTACATGTACATATGTAAATATGCATGTATCGACAGTCGGTATTATCCATATCTTGCCTATGCGTTTGATAATAATTGAAAGGCACGGGCGTCTGGAGTTAAACAGAGAGCAATTTATATTCAAATTTGCGCCCGAGCCGGACCGACCATCGCATCGCCGCATTGTATTGTCGATACTCGTGAACGCTCTCCGTGGTCATGTTGACGAACCAACAAAAAACTTGAAAATAAAAAGTATAAACACACGAGCCATTGTTCAAAAAGTAATGTTATCAAGTGTGTATAAGCACGTGTTAAAAACACTAAAATTATGATTTACAAAGACGCGTCTGGAAATTGACTAAACAGTAGTATTCGTTTATGCGCCGTGTCTCTGAGCTATTGTGTCTTTCGTCGCAATCAAGACTCGGCTGGCTGGTGCTTGAGATGATGACCGTTGCATTGTAGATTACAATGGGGCCTTTGAAAATTCACAGGGATCGGCCAAATATCCCATTATCGGATACTCCCTTTATTCATAATCCGAGTAGTTTTTAAATCATTAGCATACAAACAGCTCTCCACCCTAGTGGACGAGACGAGGCCGCCGTTTCTATCAAGGTGTGCTTGGAACTGTTGACGACTGATGAAGGTGGATGAATCGGATGTGGGTGCAATACACTTAAAATATATTATTCTCTAACAAAATAATTCTTATTTACGAATAAATCCCACGTGCAGGGTGAGGTAACTTATTGAAAGATTTTTACAAATACTGAGTAAACAGGTAAACACCTATCTTATCCACTCAGAATATATTATTATCGCAATTTATGTTTTTCTTATTTTTAAGTGGAGCTGTTATCATGAGAATTCCTATTTAAATTGGAGAAAATCATAAAAAGTACGTTTAGTAAAACAAATGAAGGGCCTCGGTATTCCACATTCATTAAAATAGAGTGTGGGATGATTGGTCGCACAGGTAATGTGAAAGGTAAATGTGTTTATATGTTGGGAAAACTCAAATGCATCAAAAAATGAATTATAAGTAGATACATTAAGCCACAGCCCCGCTTCTGATTAGGTACTTTAAAACACTACTAACCCAGAAACAGGAACACTTAACTATTAGGTTCCAAACTTTTTTTGCTAAATGTGGGCATATCTTTACTCAAAATACTCATAACAACTTCGCGAACAGTGACTTTTACATTGTCTGAAGATTATAATATGAAATAATGTAAAAATATCATATTGTGTCATATTTTAAAAGGAGGAGTTAGGGATAGCTTTAAATAAAAAGGAAGCGCTATTGACAAATCAGTACTGATATGCAAGGGAAGAAAAAATAGGGAAAGAGCGAATATAAAGATAGGAGACGAAAAATTAGAAGAAGTTGATTGTAGGTATTTAGGAAGCCAGACAAGTCAGTACGGAAGGAGTAGTACGGATATAAAGCAGAGGATAGCGCAGGGTCGAGTAGCCTTCAATAAAAAGAAGTCATTTCTATGCTCGCGAACGATTAATTTAGAAATTCGGAAAAGGTTGTTAAAGGTGTATGTTTGGAGCACGACCCTGTACGGTGATTAGAAGCGTTCGAAATGTGGTGTTACAGACGATGATGAGGATACCGTTGATAGAAAAGGTTAAAAATGAAGAGGTATCAGAAAGAGTAGGAGAACGGAAAGGAGGACGCTATGGAAGTCAATAAGAAATAGGCGAGATAGGTTAGTAGAACACCTTCTCAGGCATGAAGGTCCAGTCAGAGACGTATTAGAGGCAGAAACGGAAGTTAGGAGTAGAGGTAAACCTAGATTAGATTACTGTTCACAAATAATTATGGATATGGGTTGTTCTAATAGTTTTAGGTAAATGCGAAGATTAGCTCAGGATATGAAAGAGTGGAGGTACGTGTACAACCAGTCTTAGGACTAACGACTTTATGATGATGACGATGATAAGAAAAACAAAAAGTAACCTTATGATGATGATATTTTAAAATGTTTGATATTTGAAAATTGATACACACAATTTATTTTGGTACCGATTTTGATTTCGTGTAGGTGTGGATGATATGTTGGAAAGTTGGTCTATTGTCCGTTGGTGTACGTGAATGAAAAATGTTAGCGGTTTAAACTATTACCATCAATCGATGCACATAAATGGGATTACTTTGTGTGCCGATACGTGCCACATCTTTAAAATATAGTTCACTCTAATTCCATAAAGAACCAACATACACGGACGTGAACGTATATATGTGTGCGTGCACACGAGTGGGTATCAGAGGCCGTAATTTATTAGACGAACATGATTTATCCAATGGGCCGAGAAATAGTGCGCGGCGTGTTCTCTCCTCCTTCGGAACATATTTCTTCATGAATTCTATAAAAGCAATAAATTTGCCAAACTTCCAGGCCCTCTCTACGGCCCGGGAAGCATCTTATTTTATTTCCATAGTTCACGTGTCACTCGCCAAGATTTATTCGAGTGTTTTGCTTCCTACTTTACTTGAAATGCATACATACACACGTACATGTATAGATGCAAAAGTTTAATTCCTGCTGAAAAATGCGCTTGCACCTTAGCCAGAAAAGTTATGCGAAATCCTTTCAGCCGAACCCGTTCTCCAGGATATTAAGCTTACTCACTCCGCAAGAGATTGATTTTGGCCTCGAACTGAATGCGGTTAAAAGCACAGACAGAATAATAGCATTTTGTTTAACATATAGGTACACCAATAATATTCTACGTAACTATCTGTAGTTCTAGCATCTGTTTGTAACACCATCATGTGGATCTACCCCCATTTACATGACCAAATATGAAATTAACTCACTAATGGGATGTTGTTGTTTAACCAGAATTTTTAATTGAAAATCACTAATCGTGCAAAATCTTGAGCCTGTTCACGTATTTATATATCAATTTTAAGTCGACGTAGGCATCTAGTTACGATGTGACAGTGGCTATGGCTAAAGTCCGGTCTATTAGGTTCCAGTATGGAGCAACCTTGATTCACATGTGTGAAGTGCTTTTGAAAAAGGTATCTCTAATTAGCAGTGCTATTGGGCCTAATAAATTAGGAAAATATCAAGGAAAATTTACTGATTGATTTGGATGAAGTGCTGTGTACCAGAAGTTAAGTTATGAACATAAAGGTTCCCCAATGGACATGTGTGCACCATGTGGCTAGGTTAAGCTACGGTGGTGTAATCTTCCTAACTGACATGTGTGAAGTGCGGTGTACATTGTGGTTAAGTTAAGGTGGGAAAGCTTCCCTAATCGATATGCGTGAAGTGCGGTGAGCGTGAGCCTTGTGGTTAGTTATATTAGTTATGGTGGGAAAGGTTCTCCAATTGACATGTGTGTACCATGTGGCTAAGTTAAGCTACGGTGGTATATATTCCCTAATTGACATGTGTGAAGTGCGGTGTACCTTGTAGTAAGGTTAAGTTAAGGTGGTATAGGATCCCTAATTGACATGTGTGAAGTGTGGTGCACCTTGTGGTTAAGTAAGAAAGGTTCCCTAATCGACATGTGTGAAGTGAGGTGTATCTTGTGTTTAGGCTAAATTATGATGGGAAAGGTTCCATAATTGACATATATGAAGCGCGGTGCACCTTGTGGTTAAGTTAAGGTGGGAAAGGTTTCTTAATCGACATGTGTGGCATGAGGTGCATCTTGTGATTAGGTTAAGTTATGATGGGAAAGGTTCCATAATTGACATATATGCAGCGGGGTGCACTTTGTGGTTAAGTTAAGGTGGGAAAGGTTTCTTAATCGACATGTGTGGCATGAGGTGCATCTTATGGTCATGTTAAGTTATGATGGGAAAAGTTCCATAATTGACATGTGTGAAGCGCGATGCACCTTGTGGTTATGTTAAGGTGGGAAAGGTTCTCTAATAGACATTTGTGAAGTAAGGTGCATCTAGTGGTTAGGTTAGGTTATGATGGGAAAGGTTTCTTAATGGACATGTGTGAAGTGCGGTGCACCTTGAGGTTAGGTTAGGTTAGGTTATGGTGGGAGAGGTTCTCTAACTGACCTGTGTGAACAGTTGTGTACCATGTAGCTAGGTACATACTCGGCAACTGCTATTAACCAGTAGAATATTCTTATCGTAAAATTTTAATCACCTTGCGAATAAACATTTTCTCCTTTCAAGCAAGATAATTCTACAGCTGAACCGTTTGTTTATGACGCAATATTACTGAATAAATAATAAAAAATTAATAGTTATCTTTCCATTTTATTTTAATAGCATTCATTAAAACAGTTTCAGAGTAAAATAATAAATAAAAAAATTATATACCGAAAGCTCCATTTCGAGCTAATAAGCTGGATAGGTACCTGTGAGCGTTACAAAACAAGTTTATTCTCCGAAGAATGGGAAAATAACTTCTGGAACATGAACGTAATAAAGAAAAGTTGTAACTAACTAAGGGAATCGCCCGCACGGTAAGAAGGTACGGTGTTTCTGTAAATTTTTATATGATGAAAGCTTGCCATAAAGACGAGTCGCCGGAATTTTATGAAAGGCAATATAAAGTTCAACTTGTTTCATTTTAAAGCTTTATAAAGTAATTTAAGCTCGCGGAGCTAAAAACTTTCAGCTTATGAGGATTAGATAGCATCGCTCGCTTTTAATTGGAACGTGAAATGTATATGCGGGCACGGAAACAATTTCCCTTTGACAAATTGCGAAAACCACTTGCGGAACGATCGCTTCCCCGGCCAAATAACCGCTAATTTTGCCGATATTTCAACGAAAAGTGACTTTAACGTAGAAATTTATATTTGGCCCGTAATCACTTTTACAAATATACCTAGCAAATTACCCAAAGTCCAAATTAATTGATTTATATACCTATATAGAATCGTCAATTAACTGATTTGTAGTATGTTCAATTTATTCATAAAAAAAATGCGCACATGACAGCCCATTATCTACATAAATACACGTAAATATGTGTATTGGTTCCCCTCTATTGTCCGTCTGTCGGACTCTCTTGGTATTGGTCTTGGTTTTGCTTATTCGGTCTTGACCTTGCTCAAACACTTCTAGTCTTGGTTTTGGTCTTGCTAATATAGCCTTTCTAGTATAAAGACAGCCTTGATCTTGGTCTTGGTCTTGAATTTTTGAATGATAAAGACCAGTTTTGCTCATTACGAGTAGAAGAAATGGCACATACAAAACTGCAGATTGTAGACTTAAACAGGGGCGGTTTTTGGGGGTGGCGAGCAGGGCAACCGCCGGGAGCCTCGCTCTTGCAAAGGCCTCGCGCCTTCTTGCAACAATCTAACTTTATTAGGTAGTAATAGTACCTACTAATGCTTATTTGAATTTCTTGATAGTCTTAAAAAAGCCGCAAATTTGCTGTCTTTTATTAAATTTTTCCGATTATTTATGAATAACTTTATTTATTATTTATGAATAACTTTGAATATCTTGTCAAGTATCATCATTAAAACTAATTCCAAGACGAGGGCCTCGCAAAAGTTTACCCGCCCGGAGCTTCTCGGTAGCTAAGGCCGCCCCTGGACTTAAATTTCAACCTCAAATTTTCCGAACTGTTGACCTACCTTCAAGCGTGACTATCTGCCGAGCAAGACTCGAGGCATCAGACATGCACCCTCAGTATACCTCTTTCTGATTTTGGAAACTGTACGTGAAAAACTGATTATAGTAATAAAACTGAGTAGATTATACGTAGATAAAAAAAAGGAATTGGAATTTAGCTGATTTCTTCCTCCTGGCTTCTGGATTCTACCGTTGTTTGGGTTGATACAAGCTATCATCAACTACATATAGGAATCTGTTGCTGCCATACTTATTGTGAAGATGGCGACAATACTCGAGATAAAAATGTTCAGTCTCTCAAAGTCTCTGAAAGCGAGACTCGAGTCTCCGTCTTTTATCGAGTCTCTCTGGTGTCGTTGAAAGAGACTGTCGAAAAAACTGTTTAGCGTCTCTGAACGAGAGACTCGAGTCGCTCATAGAGAGAAGCTCATTTCGTATCCAGTCTCTGAACGAGAAACTCGAATTTCTCAATAAGTGGTGTCTCGGTAGACATGGTTAAGTTCAACATATTTCAGAGATTCCAGTTTTTCTGCGAGAGACTCGAGTCCCTCAATTTTTCAGTTTTATTCATTCAGTCTCTCTGTGAGAGACTCGAATCTTCGAATTAACAACTTTATCGTTCGAGTCTTCCATACAGAGACTGTGACAGATCCATTAAAAAACACCTAGGCAATAACTGAGAGACTTTGAGAGACTGTGAGAGACGTTCTCAGAGACGCTGAAAGACTCTGAAAAACTGGAGAGAGACTGAAAATTTTTGTGTAGGGTAATAGTCAACAAAACGTTTGGAGAAAGTCAACCCAGACTACAGCGGAATCTAAAGTTTGAAAGGAATTAGGATTTCGCTTCGTTTCCCTCCATTTATAATAAGAAAGAAAATGTACACCAGAAGTTCTGACGTTCCGTACTAATATAGGTAATGATGATATATACTTAGAGATGGCAACACTGGAGCTTTGTAATGCTTATTAAATAACTTAATCGCTAATTGAAAGGGAGACCGAACGGTAGACAGGAAAAGACGTGTGAACTAAAATGGAGACGTTTCCGGTTAAGTGTTCTTATCTGATCCCATTAAAACGCATTCAACTATTGCTTTATGGTGACTGAATCGTGAAGTGCCTAGGAGTTGGGCCTGTGTACGTGTAAACGGATGCGTGTATGTGTAATGTAAGGTTATAAGAACGAATTGTTAAAGCTGGACCCGTAATAAAACAAAATGAGAAAGGAAGGTGTAAAATGGCCCAACCCAACACTATTGTCTGAGATCACTTGACGACATTAAGTGTTGACTTGTTACCGTCCGAACAGCAGTGGCGTAACAAGTATTATACTACTTACAATAGATTATTCAAATGAAAACACCGAGAACAATTTGACGTAAAACGAATGTAAAGTGCCAACAAGTCACTTCTCGTTAGAAAGTTTTGGAAAATTCGGACACGTTTTAGTGTTACTGCTTTTACTAGAATTTTATTCGAGTTATTTGAATATTCAAATATTTGAATATCCGTATATATACTTTAAAAAAAGTACATCGATATTCCGATATTCAAATATTGGTATATTTAAGTAAAGTTGATTAAATATTTAGATATTCAAAACATTTAATGCCTTACCGATTTGAAATCATTTTTTCGATTTTTTTTTTATTTACCCACTACAAACTACCTCAAATTAATGAGGGAAAAACTGTCGGAGGTAGAAAAAATGATTTCAAATTGGTATTGCATATTGATCCACTATTACGTGGCTGCCAATGTCATAGGATTTCATATATTTAATGCCTTGTTTAAATATTTGAATAGTGTAAATATTTAAATATCAGGCAATTTGGATGTTTAAATCAAATTATAAATAAATATTTAGATGAAAAATTACGACACTTGTTCTATTAACTCTATATTTTATGCTTGATGATACTTTTAATTTCACTTAAGTGATTAATCAAACAAGCATTTAATATTGAGAAACACCCGATATGTTTTCGAGTTCAGTTGTATAAATTGTGGTAAGAAATATTTGACTATACAGTAAAAGCTGTTTATTCGTGGTGTATACGTTCCATAAACATGCCGCGAATACAGAAACCGTGGATATGGAATGGCAATTAGTATGGAATCATAGGGGATACGTTCTAAGGTTCCAAAATAAAACCAATATGTATGAAAATAAAATCAATGTATTGATAAATTCGCAATTAAAATCAATCGCTATAATCGGATTTAGACAAGAGTTTAGTGATTTTTTCTTGTTTTAAACTTTGAAATTATTCCATAGGGTTACATCTTTTATAAAAATCGCCTGGGCACGAGCGAATAGTAGGTACTCAGAAGATGCTGGTACATTAAGGGGATTCAGTAGTACACGCGTCGTAGAGTAAAAACATGCTTATCGGTTCTAGATATCATGAGTTTAATATTTGGAAGAGAGGTTTGAAATTTTGTAGTAAAATAGATAAAGCTTTGTTCTAAAGCTTGTCGAACGCCATTTATTAATTTTTTAATATCTCTTGAAAATACGTGTCCTACATCAAGCATCAACTTTAAGCACGTGTAAAAGCTTTTTAATGGCCGTATTATTGAAAACCAAAGACGTTACCGAGTTAGTGTGAACCTTTGTCTGTTACCACACAAAAAATTATATATTTATCTAGCAGCGTTAAATCACAATGTTTAGAATAGGAACCTATGTTTTCGGAAAAATTCACACTAGGCACGAGCGGTCTATTGCGGTCAATTCCCTTAATAAATGACACCGAATCCTTTTCAGTTTACCCATTGCATCCGCGAATAATGAAATTTTTAACCGCGAATACAGGAACTGGGTTACAATTTTTTCACCCGCGAATAAGGAACTTTTACTGTATATCAAAAAATCTGTCCAGTAAATATTGAAGTTTACTTTTAGGCATCATTCTTATTTTTGTATTTTCATTTCTAACTATACCTATAACTAATGAATAGATCGGTACGCTGCTTTCAGTTTTTGGTCGGTACACTTATTTCAGTTTTGTTCTGTAGTTATGATGACCTTTCTTATAAAAATATGAAACAACGTGAGAATGTACACTCAAACTAAAATAAAACTCATTACACGAAGAGTAATTTATTCACTGTAACTAGAATATTCATATTAATTTACGAGTTAAAAGCGAATATACAAATAAAAAGGAAAAACAAGTACTTAAAAGAAAAATCACGCGGACTTGCAATCATTTATTAGCTGCGGCATTTCGCTGTGAGCGGATTGCAAAGTCGCCGTCTCAGTTTATACTGCGAATAAATGAGCAGCCCTTTTCTAACATGTGCTAACGATTTATTTTAATTGAAAAACGTTTGGTGTTCACTTAATCATGTGAAAACCTGATCGTAAATCCGTATAAATACCTCGTTCATAGTTATTATATACCACACGCTTAAGGCCCGCGTACGTGTTCAAGCGTCTACTTACTTACTTACTTATAATAAGTAGGAATGTTTGCTTAGATATAATGACAAAAGTAAAATCGATTTCACTTTTAAAATCCAAAGAAATAACACCTTTATATCATCGGTCAATCTTAAAGTTTTCTGTCATTAATGTGAAATAGTACATTACGTATCGAGGGAAGAAACAGGGTTATTTCAGACTGCATGTGAATTGCAAACATGCAGTCTGAGACAACCCTGTTTCTTCCCGAGGTACGTATACTATTTTTTATCATGTTTGTGCGGAAAGCTCGTTATTAAATTGATAGTTAGCGAAATAATAGTAAATGATTTGGAGGTTAGAAAGACATTGTCATTGAACAACTGATTTCTGCGCATGCCCATAAACTTGAGCGCATGCGCTCAAAAGACTAATTTCATTTCCCCCCAAGTAAGACACGGCTCAAAAGAAGCCATTTCTTCCTTATTTCATAGCATGGAAAACGAGCTTTCCGCTCTATCATGACAAAAATTCATTTTCACCTTTTACCCACTATAAACTACCTCAGATTAATGAGGAAAAATTTATTGCTGTTTTCACACCCTCGCCGGGAACCTACACTGGAGTAGTTTATAGTGGGTAAAAAATTGAAATGGAATTTTCACATTAATATTTAAAATAACCACTATTAAATGTCAAAGTGTTTCATATTTAAAGTTTTTGTCTTCAGCTGCATTTCCACTTTTTTTTTTGCTTGGTTATCAACTGCCAACAAATCAATAAATAAAAGTTCCTCGGTGGGTGAAAGATATTTTTATTCCGTTGAAAACAAAAAGTTAGAAGCTTTTGACATTGGTTTTAAAAATATCGTGGAGAAAAAAGATTAGAAAGAGTGGGAGAACAAAAGGCATTTAGGTCAATTAGCCGACTAGAGGTTTTATTATCTTGTTGATATTTTTTTCTTTAAGCTCAATCTTATTTGTTTTACCTAATTTGCTGTAAACCACATACGATATCAAACTTCTAGGTTTTATCCTGAAACGACATCGTCCTTATAAACATTGTACGAGTAGGATTATTCTTACGTCAAATACGAATAAATTTACCCTGTCTCCTTATATGCGGAAAGGACATCATCCTTACATAAAAATTCTGTAGGTAGGATTGATCTTATGTCAGATACGAATAAATTTACTCTGGGTCCTTCTTAGGCATGAAGGTCTAGTCAGAGACATATTAGAGGCTGAAACAGGAGTTAGAAGGGGTAGAGGTAGACCTAGATTAGACTACTCAACGCAAATAGTTAAAGATGTGGGCTGTTCTAGTTTTAGAGAAATGCGAAGTTTAGCTCAGGATAGGGAAGAGTGGAGGTACGTGTCCAACCAGTCTTAGGACTGATGACCTTATGATGATGATTGGGTCCTTATATCTTCTATATTACTGTATAATGAAGAGAAAAATTACCACGATGTCTCATAATGTCGGTGGCAATGGAAAAATTATTATGCTAGCACAAATCAAAATACGTATACTTTCTAGTAAAGTTTATAAAATTCTCCTACAAAAATTGTTGAACTAATATTAAATTTTATCAATACATGTTTGTTGCACTCACTTTATGGTGATGACCATGGTTATTTTTCTAAGATTTTTCTCGCCGTGTGTAGGGTTGAAATTAACATGATAATCAAATCTTGATCGTTTGGGCTTTCGCCAAGGGATTTACCTTTTTAAAAACTGTATTCGTGAATATCTCCTAAAAATTAATTGTTTTCGTCTACCCTATACATCAGTCTAATTACGGCCGAAGCCCTAACTAATTAAGTGAGCTTCAATTGTAGACAGTGGTGTTCGCAGGGACCATTGCTCAACCTTAATCCAGACTGACATCCGTAATAAGTCACGGATTTATAATTACGTAATGGAAGTGCATGACGTGTAGAGGAGCTCCCTTCAAATCCCACCCACAAGTCCCCGGATTCCCTGCGCACTTTATCTCTCCGTGTGTGTACGAATGTGTCTACGTCCGTGTCCGTCTATTCGTCTGTCTGTCCATATGTGCAACTGTCAACACTTCACCCGGAATTGGATTAAACCGCTGCACATGCACTGTTCTCCCAACAGTAACACACCGTCTAATTACATAACGTGTACTGGAAATTTGTAGTTCGTGCCGCGAATGAGGGATGATGACATGTACGATTACTACATGTCTTGTTCGATTACACATAATGCCACAACGTTCCGCTGCCGATGGCGATATGCTGCGGTCTTTGCCGCTACGCGCAATAATTAAATTCCACTCGTATTGTCTGTCCACACATTCGTACAAAATAACTCGCCAATGCGACACGTGCGGTTCGTCCAAATTTTAGTAATTGTTATTACCAACCTCACGTCTCTCATCACTACGCACGCAAATCTTCCACTAGGTTTTCAACACCGTATAGAACATGAATCACAATGATTAAATTTTTAAAATCTAAAAATTACATTAACAAAAAAAAGCGCGGCGAAAGTAAAACTAGCGCTCCCTCAACTTTCTATCATCATATGACCGTAATAGTTTTCCAAAAAATTAATTTATTGTTATCCATTTATCAACCATATCTGTTAGTGGTCTGATCCGACGGGACTGGAACCCTAACGAAACTTTTTCGAGTTTCAATGATTTTGGAACCGGACCATAGGTTCTACCATAATTGGGGGGGGGGGCTCTTAAAGAGAAACCAGACTAAAACAAGTCCATGAAAGAGGGCAGCAGCTCTTTCAGTACTCAGGGTGACAGAGATCACGAGGATCGGTATGGCACTCTGATGCACAATACTGCGATGTGGAAGACAACGGTAAACCACCTCATTATAATATCCCAAGTAAAACACACTAAACTTAAATGAAGGCGTCGCCTGGGGTAAAGTACTCCAGACGTAAACTAGTCCCTCATTCGGATGTCCGGGCGGGGACTACCTCGGAGGATGTCAGTCAGAGACATATTAGAGGCAGAAACGGGAGTTAGGAGGGGTAGAGGTAGACCTACATTAGATTACTGTTCGCAAATAGTTAAGGATGTAGGTTATTCTAGTTTTAGGGAAATACGAAGATTAGCTCATGATAGGAAAGAGTGAAGGTACGTGTTCAACCACTCTTAGAACTGACGGCCTTATGATGATCTGTTTGTAATGACTGAAGAAAAGACGGATAACTCCTCATTGTGTACCAAAGTCAAATAAATTGCACGTAATATTTCTACATTTGTTTTAGAATAAGAAAGTAATGTTTTTTCCTTTATAATACTATGAGTTCTACCTCTTTGTGCGAAATTTAAAGGTCAATGGCGAAAATAGCAAACTATAGGGTTGTTCGGAAAGTCATTTCGTTTTTTTTGTGGAAATGAAAGACAGTTTTCGTATAATAAACAAATACTTTATTAAATTATATATTGACCGTTCTGGTCCAACACCTTTTGCCATCTTTCTGGTAGTAGCATAATTCCACGCTCATAAAATTTTTGGTCTTTGCTGGCAAAAAACTGATCGAGGAGGTTTTTGACCTCCTCATTTGAGGTGAAGGTTTTACCGTCTAAAAAATTTTGGAGTGACCGGAACAAATAATAATCCGATGGTGCCAGGTCTGGAGAATATGGTGGGTGTAGCATTGTATCCCATTCAAGCTGTAAAAGCTTTTGGCGAGTGACCAAACTTGTGTGAGGTCTCGCGTTGTCTTGGTGAAACACTACACCTTTCCTGTTGATTAGTTCTGACCTTTTCTGTTGAAGTGCATCATTCAGTTTGTCCAGCTGATGACAGTAGACTTCCGAATTAATCGTTGTGTTATCCGGTAAAAGCTAAAAAAAAACGATTCCTTTAAAATCCCACCAAACAGACAGCATCACCTTTTTTTGGTGAATATCGGCTTTGGAAATGGTTTGAGCCGGTTCATCTTTTTTGCTCCATGACCTCTTGCGTTTGACGTTGTTGTATACAACCCATTTTTCGTCCCCAGTGATGATGCGCTTCAAAAACGGATCATTTTCGTGACGTTTGAGAAGCGAATCGCAGACGTCAATGCGGCGACACAGATTTCTCTCTGTGAGAACATGGGGAACCCATACATCGAGCTTCGAGGATAATCCCAGGCCTTTCAAGTGGTCATAAACTGTTGAATTTGATAAATTTAACCTCAATCCGATCTCACGTGTTGTTATTCGCCGGTTCACATCAACTAATGCCTTTATCGCGTCTTTATCAGCTTCAACCGGCCTTCCCGAACGTGGTGCATCTTCGACATCAAAATTGCCGGATCGAAATTTAGCGAACCAGTTCTGGCACTGGCGTACTGTCAACACACCTTCTCCATACACATCAGTCAATTTCTTTCTGGCTTGAACAGCATTTTTACCCTTTCTGTAGTAAAACAGTAAGATATGTCGAAAATGCTGCTTATCGCTCTCCATATTTAAAAGGGCACCAACCAAAAACTACTGCGTAGAATTAATTGGAATTTTTCACACACAAGCCTTGCTATATGAGCTCTCAAAGCATATAAAAATTATACGGCTTAAATGTGAAGTTGGATGCAAAAGAATACAATTAAATCCTCTGTCGGGAAAAAACGAAATGACTTTCCGAATAACCCGATATGATGCTGTGATATTGTAAAGGTTCGTTTTTTCATGTTGAAATATGGATCCCTAAAATTGAGTCTAGATTAAGCACATCAATGTGGCATTGTGTACCTTTCTCTAAATGAATGGTCTGCATCTTCCTAAAGATAAAAAAAATTATTGACCGAAACTAAACACTAGAAGCATTAAATACTCTTTAAAACAAAAAAGTTATAATGAACTTAGAGTTACTTTTTCCTTTAATGAGCTGACCGTTTTTAACACATTCCATGCAGAGCATAGAACACCAAAACAAATTAAGTAGGAGATTAAGTACTTACTTACGATAACGTATCATGTACATTCGTATATGTACTTGTCTATTGTATACCAACAATAGTTAGTTCAACAAATGTCATCTTGCATTTTTAATCGCAAAATATTATGCAAGCGCATCTCACGGTTAGAACGTTTCGGATTAAGTCCTGGTGCAGCTGTGTTTCGTTTCGAAAGCGTCTCTCTCGCATTTAACACTTTATTATTTATTAAATGCGGCGCGAGCAGGAAAAATTGTTGTCGGATGCAGCCAAGTGCGAATTTGCAATTTAAATTAAAACATCACTGCGCGATGGTGTGCCGCATTGTTTTACATTCGGACGCAACAAAAGATTGCGCTTCTAATGTTAAACAGTCGAACCTCCCTAGATTACAAAATCATTTTAGTCTAATACGTCTATTGGTTCGAAACAAGAATAAGCAAAAAGCAACAAAGAAAAGTAATCTAAATCTCTGCACTTTTATAACTTTTAGAATGGTCCATTACTAACCTTCATCATGAAATGATGACGTCCAGAAAAATGTGTACTTCTAATCGTAAAACAGTTTTTCCATAGTTTCAAAGCAAGGAATCATATGATTGTGATAGGCCATCAGTGATCAGCAAAACGTGGTCTTTAAAATCGCTTTAGCGTTAAAAAATAACTCATGATCTTCAGGGAGGGAAGCTGTGAAATATATGGTATTGTATGGGTATATAATGAAAATACCGTGGATGGACCAAGGTTGGAAATGAGATGTTAGTAAAAGTGGGAGGAGCAGTGTGTTATGGTAGTCAAGTAAGGAAAAGAGGTCTGTCGGAGCTGTCTGCGACGCGCTGATGTGATCCAAATAGAACGAAATCGTGATCCGCGTCTGGCAGTTTCGACAGAATACAGACCACTTCGAATTATTTTATTCGATTATGGTAACGTGACTATCACGCTGAGGTTAGCTACGCCTGGATTCGTTTCAGCAAGTAGATATCCATATATTTAAATGGACCTTGTTGGAGCATACGTAACCCTAAAATGTAGCATATCGTACTACAGATGGCGTTTTCCGCGCCATTTGTGGTATTTTCTAAAACGCGCTGTTAAGGCAGCAGGTAAAAGCTGGTCTGTGTTCTGTCGGAGCTGTCTGCAACGCGCTGATGAGATCCAAAAAGATCGAAATCGCGATCCGCGTCTGGCAGTTTCGACAGAATACAGACCACTTCGANTTACATTCGGACGCAACAAAAGATTGCGCTTCTAATGTTAAACAGTCGAACCTCCCTAGATTACAAAATCATTTTAGTCTAATACGTCTATTGGTTCGAAACAAGAATAAGCAAAAAGAAACAAAGAAAAGTAATCTAAATCTCTGCACTTTTATAACTTTTAGAATGGTCCATTACTAACCTTCATCATGAAATGATGACGTCCAGAAAAATGTGTACTTCTAATCGTAAAACAGTTTTTCCATAGTTTCAAAGCAAGGAATCATATGATTGTGATAGGCCATCAGTGATCAGCAAAACGTGGTCTTTAAAATCGCTTTAGCGTTAAAAAATAACTCATGATCTTCAGGGAGGGAAGCTGTGAAATATATGGTATTGTATGGGTATATAATGAAAATACCGTGGATGGACCAAGGTTGGAAATGAGATGTTAGTAAAAGTGGGAGGAGCAGTGTGTTATGGTAGTCAAGTAAGGAAAAGAGGTCTGTCGGAGCTGTCTGCGACGCGCTGATGTGATCCAAATAGAACGAAATCGTGATCCGCGTCTGGCAGTTTCGACAGAATACAGACCACTTCGAATTATTTTATTCGATTATGGTAACGTGACTATCACGCTGAGGTTAGCTACGCCTGGATTCGTTTCAGCAAGTAGATATCCATATATTTAAATGGACCTTGTTGGAGCATACGTAACCCTAAAATGTAGCATATCGTACTACAGATGGCGTTTTCCGCGCCATTTGTGGTATTTTCTAAAACGCGCTGTTAAGGCAGCAGGTAAAAGCTGGTCTGTGTTCTGTCGGAGCTGTCTGCAACGCGCTGATGAGATCCAAAAAGATCGAAATCGCGATCCGCGTCTGGCAGTTTCGACAGAATACAGACCACTTCGAATTATTTTATTAAGGAAAAGAGAGTTACATGCTAGGACATCGTCTAAGATTCAACAAAGGCTTGGACCAGATGACGGTTCGCAAATAGTTAAGGATATGGGATACTCCAGTTATTGAAAAGGGCTCAGGATAGAAAGGTCTAGCTAATCCTCGCACATACGACCCTAAAATGATGATGATGTAACATGTGACTGTGATACCTTTGCTGTCTTATTTTTCTAGACTATTCGGTTCTTCTATCTCAAAAGTTTACCGACCTCAGGGATAAACTAATATTAAAGTACAATCGTTAACTAACTTTATGACTTGAAAATCTACAAACCTAAGAAGAAGAAGTTCTGAAGAAACGTTAAAAAAGAGAAACCTTGTTATACAGCAGTTACAAGACCCCCAAACGATCACTTAATAGATTATTACATTAACAATAGCCTTTAAACCTTGAATGCATTTATAAGTTGATGCAATAATTTATGTTGGGAATTTAGGAGGATCAATTCGAAACGGAATTGTTGGATTTCAGTAATTTATTACGACCTCCCCTTTCTCAATTGACCGAAGTTATAATATCTCCACCGTTATTACAGTGTTTTTCAATTAGTGAACTAAAACCATTAAAAACATTTTGATTTTATTATCCATCAGTTCGCAGAATAATGTTAACAAATGTTATAATTAGCAAAGTTTATTTATTGTTAGTCATTAGTTTTATTGATTTATATCAAGAAATACTTTGCCAAGAAAAGGGGTGCCCAGAATGTTTTTTTTTAGTTGCACTTATAGTAGGTAATTTAAGCGTTAAGCTGTACTTGCAATTTAAAGGATGTTTTCCAAATGTTCCCTTTGATACCCAGTTGTCTACAAGAGACTGCAAGTGCTGTGTTAGTTCATAGAAGCATACTATAAATTGTCGGTTGTTGCAAGGATTTGAATTTTTAGAGTGAATTTCAAGAAAAACTTCATTGGAATATGTATATCTATGTATGTATTGTATTTTTCCATACACTCAACTAAAATGTTATTTGTAAACAAACCTATTTACATATCAGACACAGTTATTCAGCGTTTACCAAGTTTTCTCCGTGTATTTACGACTACTGTGGTGTAAATACGAACGAACTTTCCATTAGAACGTATAGGCATAAATATATAAAGTAAATGTAATGGAAAACTCAAATAGTTCATACATTTCACCCCGTCGTCGTTTTGTACAATCCTTTCTTGTTTATTTTGTAATATCGTAGGTACATTTCATGTTGTGTTTTATTTATTTACGTCAGAATAAAATTGACGTGCATTTTTCCTGATTACCCGAAGTCAATATAGATATAGGAGGGTAAATAATAAACTGCACTGTACTCTATTGTGTAAGGTTTTATTACGGATTACGGTCATTAATAAGGGGAGATGAAAAGTGTAAAGAAAGCTTTAGTATTGAAAATACTATTTGGATGGTTTGTATGGGGTTTACATCATCATAAGGTCGTCAGTCCTAAGACTGGTTGGATACGCACCCCCACTCTTTCCGGTCCTGAGCTAATCTTCGCATTTCTCTAAAACTAGAACAGCCCACATCCTTAACTATTTGCGAACTGTAATATAATCTAGGTCTACCTCTATCCCCTCCTTACTCCCGTTTCTGCCTCTAATATATCTCTGACTAGACCTTCATGCCTGAGAAGGTGTCCTACTAACCTATCTCGCCTATTTCTTATTGACTTCCGTAGAGTTCTCTGTTCTCCTATTCTTTATAATACCTCTTCATTTCTAGCCTTCTCTATCCACGATATTCTCATCATTCGCCTGTAACATCTTTTCTACCTATCTCATAAAAAATAGAATAGAAATGATCGAGCGACAGATCTGTGTGTCACTCGGGGTCGACGGTCAAAGCTGGCTAGGTCTCTTACTCTAGGTTACAAGCAGGTACATGTAAATAAACACATTGTTTGCCGTGAATTCACAAGCAGTATTTTCTTAAAATGTTGATTTCAACGGAACGAATTAAATTCGATATAAAACACTATATACAGACTTTATTTACAAATGAATTTTTAACTATGAAATAACGGATTAGAACTACAGGCACACTAAGAACATATGAATTAAAAACGCAAGTAACTAACTCTAAATTATGTGACAAAATCAAAAATTGTTCTGGTGCCACCACTAATACGTGGTATGCAACAAATGTATACGAGCCAAAAGCCAATAAAGGGGAAAACCCAAGAAGGTATGACTCTGCCTCGAGCTATGAAATTCCTGCAACCACCGCCGGACTGACCCGGGGTGCAGGGCTGCAAATGCACCCCGGGCCAAATGCCTCCCCGACCAAACCGGGCCAAATGACTCAAAAAATGTGAAAAAAAAGAGAAATTAGAAAAACCTTATAAAAACTTTAATAGTTTTCAAATTTTGTTATAAAAGGAAAACAAAAATTTTTAAAACAAGAGCAAAGACCGAGGCAAAGACAAACGCAAATTTCCCCCTAACTTCTTAAATTTATGTAAAAACGAGTGCTGTTAAAATTCGTGCACTTTCCCTTCTAAACCAGGCTATTTGGTTACATCGCACCCCGGGACAAAATTTTCAGTCCGGCTCTGCCTGTAACCTCCATATAAAGGTAGTTGCCGTCGAAGACCTTCTCAGAACCTGACTATTGGGACCAAATCCTCCTATGCATTTGAAATTATGGAATTTCCAATATAGTAAAATAAAATACCATAGATTAAATAATAATAAGCAAATCTATCTCTAAAGATTTAAAAAAGTATTAAAATTAAACTAAAACACACATAAAGGATGAATATTCGATGATTGAATAATGTCGATGCGTGCGTCTAGTAATGTTGCAATATGAGCTCGTTTAGCTTTTGTTTCATCAGTTTAACACACGGTATCGTTTTCTATTATTTGCATGTGATGTAGGTACCTCTAACTTTGTAGTTTTATTTGATAATGTAGACGTGTAGCTATCGTTTCCATAATATGAAATGTTTAGTTAGCAACTCCGGTTTTACACAATTACTTGATAAATATACGTGCGCAGTCTTATGGTGAGTATGAACAAACATGAAACAGTGAGTGAGTAGTAACAATGGAAACTTAGGTCCCTTGCGGCACCCTACCTCGAAAACGATAATCTGTGCCGTAATTGAATTTTTGAAAACGCTCTCATTGTGTGTGCAGTACACATACACTCACATATGTACATACCAGCATATGTGCACTCACACACAGACACAAAGTAACAACTAACCACCCACCACCTACCTATTCGGCGCAGTAAAGTACGTATCCATTATTTAAGCGTCCTGTGTATCTACTCGCTGGATTATTTCGGAGAAACGTTTCCAGCTCAGGCAGCGGAGGAGGTCCTTTGAACGGGGAATTCCGAGGCGCTCGCTCTGAGATTAGCTTCCATTTTGTGCCGTAGCGTGCAGTAATATTTAGGGACACTACTGCTTTAAGTAAACATTTGTTACGTGAACTGCATATAATCCGGGTGCTGCGTTTCAGTCACAATGGAACGTAAAAGCAAAATACAAAAAAAAATGTTCGGATGGAACGTATCGTCCGTCGTCAACTGGAACTAAGTTTACTTTAAACTGCATCAGATCTTCCCCGTCAACCCCGAATACAAATGGAAATTAGTGGCTGTGGAAACTTCACCACCACTCCACTACCCTCCTCACACTTTGGGAAATTAAAAAAAGTTGAGATTTTCGTTTTTAATATCGCGCAGACAAGTGCGTTCAATTAGAAGCAGGAACATTAAGTGGGCAATACATGAACAACTTAAAAAATAAGTTGCAATCAAACTATTTTAATTACTTACAACAAAAATATTAAGTTAAAACTGACTTTAAATGTTCCCTTTGATACCCAGTTGTCTACAAGAGAACACACTCCTGCTGTATTAACAGTAGTTTAACCCACTTAATGCTAGGAGGGAGATTACGTTGCTTTTTTGAAAAAATTGTATATAATTATATAGGGTGTTTCTGAAATAAATTCCAAGCTGTGTGTAAAATTCTATGAAAAAAGTTATCAATACAATTTGGCGATTAAATGAACTATTATCGAGTTAGTAATCTTTACATTTTAATCGACTAACTCCGATTGATATCTACCAGACCTATATTTTATAATGTTATATATCGAGTTATCGAGTTTTTCTGGAAAACCATCATAATATCTCTCAAACCTTCTTCCTATTCTTTTGTTTTGAATTCTGTATATTTACATCTATAATTTGAGTTTATAACTATGAGTCTTCAGCAATAGATCAAATGTAGGGACAGTAAAAGCTCTTTATTCGCGAGGGATACGTTTCATAAATATGCCGTGACTACAGAAACTGTGGATATGTAATGGTAATTACTATGGAATCATAAAATCAATTTATTGAGATATTCGCAATTAAAATTAGAGTATAAACATGCTTATCGATTCATGAGTTATATGTTTGGAACAGAGGTTTGAAATTTTGTAGTAAGATAGATAGAACTTTGTTCTAAAGCCTGTCGAAGTCAATTTTTTAATTTCTATTGAAAATTCGTGTCCTACAAGAAGCAGCAACTTTAAGCACTTGTAAAAACTTTTAATGGCTGTATTATTGAAAACTAAAAACGTACCGAGTTAGTGTGAACCTTTGTCTATTACCATACAAAAAATCACATATTTGTCTCGCAGTGTTAAATCACAATGTTGAGAATAGGAACCCATGTTTTCGGAAAAATTCACACTAGGCTCGAGCGGTCTATTGCTGTCAATCCCTTTAATAAATGACACCGAATCCTTTTCAGTTTACCGATTGCATCCTCGAATAATGAAATTTTTAGCCGCGAATACAGGAACTGGGTTACAATTTTTTCACCCGCGAATAATGAAAACGCAAATAAGGAAACCGTGAATAAGGAACTTTTACTGAACTCTTACCGTCATTGATTTTAGCCGGCGAGCATACATATGCGGCCCAATTTGAAACGTATCCATCATTATAATTAAATATATACACATAATTCAATATTTGATTTATAAAATAAAACAAGAGACAAAAATCTATTGGAATCGAGACTTGTGTAGTGTTTATTTCCAAAGCTTGCAACGACAAAGCAACGTCATAAACCAACCATTAGAAAAAGTGTATTTGTATGCCTATTAAAATTATAGTACTTCAAATTAGTTATAGTTTTTCGCATTAACATTTGTTTTCTTTTTTAATTTCAGACTTCCACCTGGAAATCAACGTCAATACCAGTTTCTATGTCTACATCATGTCATATAAAATGGTAAGTCATTGTTTATCACTGTACGCTCTAGATGATAAGAAAATCAAACAAAAATTTTAAATATATTTAAACTTAATTTTACTAACAACAGCCTCAATCTATATATCCATAGATTTATGTGAACGATTATCGAACGTTGCCGAAATGGTACCATTTATTTGACGCTAATTGATTCAAAATTGCTATCTAGTAAAAGTAAATAGTAACAGTAGATTTTTCTTCCATCATAAACTATTTAGCTTTTTAATAATAGAGATGAAAGCAGACAACAAAGACAACAAGCCGGTCATTATTTTCTTTGGTTTCGTTCCATTGTGGTTTAAGTAACGCATCTGTTTAAAGCAAACATTTCACAATTAAAGCCGAAGACAAATAACAACAGAGCCGTCAAAGTCTGGCGTTAATAAAAGGTTTATTACGGACTAAAAGTCCGTTTGCTTGCCGTGTGTATCGTTTCTGTTACGCGACATGTCAAAAGGCGCCGCACTTTTTGCTTCTTCTTTCTCGTCTTTTTCCTGTTTGTACATATAATTCTGATTCATATCTTCCTTCTATCATACAGTAATATATTTGTGAGAATTCGTAAATATTTTGAGTTGAGGCTGAACGAGGACCGACCTGGGTGGTCCGAAATTATCTCCCTTTGGAGGCAGCTAGATGTCGCGTGTTACTACTGGTGATGACATACATAGGTACATAAGTGCCACCTACGTGGACAGACGTGTACAACCCACATGTTTTATAATGTTTAAGTAATCCAAATTCGTGTAAAAAAAAAAGAAATCACTCATTTCCCAAAAGTACTTCTGTTTAACGGACACATTTGATCGGTTTCTTTTATGTAAATGTTGCGCGATTTATCCCTATAAAATTGTGATTAATTAGAAATTTATTAAAAGAAAAAATTTTTTATACAATCACCAAATATTCTAAATTTACTTTTTGAACCTACTAATTGGGTGAAATATGTAGATGAAGCATGAATCGTATGAGTAATTCATCATCACCATCATAAGATCGTCAGTCCTAAGACTGGTTGGACACGCACCTACACTCTTTCCTATCCTGAGCTAAACTTCGCATTTCCCTAAAACTAGAACATCTCACATCCTTAACTATTTCCGAACAGTAATCCAATCTAGATCTACCTCTACTCCTCTTAACTCCTGTTTATGGCTCTAATATGTCTCTGACTAGACATCTATGCCTAAAAAAGTGTACTACCAACCTATGTCGCCTAATTACATTAAATATTTAAAGACAAATCAGAAGGGTGGAGGGTACATATAGATACCATAATATCAAATTAAAAGTTGCACCTTTTAAAAAAGAGTGCGAGGCGACGGACTGCACTGTTCACATCTGCGTGACTAAAACGTGCAGTATAACAAAACTTGTATTTTCGTTTAGTAAGTTGGAACAAGATGCGGTTTTCTACATTCGATTTGTGACTGTCTACAAACTTTTACCTTCAAAAATGCATCGATGCACAACAAAAATGCAGTTTTATAAATACATTGCAAAGTTATTAAAAAACAAACTCAGCCAGTAATGAAATAAATAAAGTTCTGTTGAATTTCATGAATATTTGTTCCATGACGTCCTCCGAGGTACCTGGAGCCCAAGGTCACCATCATACCCTCATCTCCAAAAGTTACGTTTTAAATTCAATAACAATGTGTATGATGGTCGCCCTGGGTCCCAAATACCTCCGACTGAATGTTCTGGGACCCTGAAAACCCGCATGTAAATTATTTCAATTAATTTTTAATGAATTTAAAACATAATTCCTGGAGACGAGTGTATGGCGGTGATCCTGGACCCTACGTACCTCGGAGGTCGTCAGCGACTGCATATTGGTATTCAGCGACCCTCAATACTTCCAGAGTAACAAAATTGGATTTACTTACCTGGACCCCAGGGGCCACAGCCATACACTCGTCTCCACTAATTATGTTTTAAATTCGTTAAAAATTAATTGACATAATTTACATGCGGATTTTCTAGGTCCCGGAACATTCAGTCGGAGGTATTTGGGACCATCATATACGTCGTTATTCAATTTAAAACAAAACCCCTGGAGATGAGCGTATGACGGTAGCCGTGGGCTCCAGATACCTCGGAGGACGTCATCGAATGCATATTCATGAAATTCAACAGGACTAAGCTTATTTCTATCATTACTGCCCGAGTTTCTTTGTAACAACTTTGATATGCACTTATGAAACGGCAATTTTCTTATGCACCGATGCATTTTTGAAGATAAATCGATCTCTTATGTTCGTTTGTAGACGGTCTCATGAATCGGGTGCAGAAAACTGCATCTCGATCCGACTTACTGCAAAAATTTATTTCCTCGGCTATTTAAATTCTTTTATTTGAAACGAGCATTTTTGCGAGCATTGTTTAAACGAGTCCATAACCGTATCGTTTGGTCCAGTCAAAATGTTTGCAGTGCATCTGACTAATAATAAGACGTTTGAAACCGGTTAAAACGAATGTGTGTAACTTAAAAATCGCAAATAGCACCGAATATTTACCGGACTTTAACAACAGCTTCTTGCGTCTTCGAAAATTTACGATCGCAGGTACCTTGGGGTAGCTTTAGGTCAACACTAATACAGATGAAGAGACACGGCAAGCGTATGATAGGGTACGTACGTGCTGTACATGCTCGTGCCCCAAGGCCAAGAAACCAATTACCATGGAGCTCAACGGTCTTACTTTATATGTCAGAGAGCAATCCAAATTATGTAGTCCTTGTGTCGTAGACATCTAATACGAAACATGGTTTGCAGGCTTCTGGTTGAGACAATATTCGAATTCAGATAGTTTGTGTAACTTACTAAACTGCCAAATCAAAGCCTGTTACGATTAATTTAATAATGTATACTGAATCAGTAGTTGAATTCCTCAAGGGGTGCTATAATTAGTAGGTATGATGTTTTGCAGCGGCTTTTGAAGAAGAAGATTATTCCTTGTGTTAATTAAACAAAAGTATTTTCCCTTAAATAATGTGAAACAAATAAAACCCGAGATGAAAATGTTCAGTCTCTCAGAGTCTCTGAAAGCGAGACTCGAGTCTCCGTCTCTCATCGAGTCTCTCTGGTGTCGCTGAGAGAAACTGTCAAAAAACTGTTTATGAATAAATTATTGCTTGCCTAAGAGAATATTTCTTATTATTCAATACAAATAAATTATCAATATTTGCTCAATTACTTCTTTGGTGGTGCGGGCTAGTGAATCTAGGGAAATCCCCGGATTTTATTTTTTAAGGACATTCATTCGCTACGAACTTTTTAGGAAATTTATTGGAGTCTCCAGAAAACTTTTAAAATATATCTATAACTTTACAATGAAAAATTTTCTTAGAATAACTGAGCCCGACAACACTAAATATCCAGATCTAGAACAAAACCACATCCAGGTACAAGCAAAAATCAAGTAAATCATGTTTTGGTGTGGAAAATATTCAATCTTTTCTTTATGCTAGCGATAAGGGCGATTTTAACGAACTAAACGANATTTCAGAGATCCCAGTCTTTCTACGAGAGACTCGAGTCTCAATTTTTCAGTTTTATTCATTCAGTCTCTCTGCGAGAGACTCGAACCTCTGAATTAACAATTTTATCGTTAGAGACTCTCAGACAGACTGTGAGAGATCCATAAAAACTCCTAGGCAGTAATTGAGAGACTGTGAAAGACCGTGAGAGACGCTCTCTGAGACGCTGAAAGACTGAGAGACTAAAAATTTTTGTCTAGCGAAGAGATATATAACGTCGGTATCACACAATTAAGTTGCATTTTTGATTCCTTAGCTAATATTTCAAGGACATTTAATAGCAATAATCACTCTTGATTAGTAATAATTAATTTTTTAGATTTTTTAATCGTGCAAATTTATTCTTATTTTTAAGGCTCTTTATTTCAAAGGGGAAAAGGAACCCTTGTAGCATAACTTCGTTGTCCGTCTGTCCTTTGTTGATGTTTTTTTACAAAAATATTCAGCTTTTTCTATTTATAAAAATAAATTTAATTTATAAGATGACATAAAAATGTGGAGCGTATAAATATAAATCTTTCAAGTTAATTATCAAATTTCTTATCGTTTATGCATTCGACAAAGTTTTAAAGGAAGGTTTTTCGTAGTCAGCTGTGACCGAGATCGAAACTTCGATAAGCGCTTTCTGATATCACTAAATTAACAACGTATTTTCCCCAGCCACCGAAGATCAAGGGGATGACTAATGGTCTTAGTCACAATAAAGGCAGCCGAAATTATCTTAAATTGATAAGGAGGGTCTTTCTCTCTCCCTCAAAACGATTAAGTTCAGCATCGCGGCTTCATGACGCCAAAAATGTCTCCTCGTTTCGAGCATCCATTCTATTCTTACATAGCTCCTTTTGGTTCATTACGAGCATTTATTAAATCTTCAAACGGAATTGCTGTAATTCTGAATGGTAGTTATCCTTGAGCTACTAAATTTTAAAAGCAAAGGGATTGTTTATTATGCCAATAGGACCATGAAAGAATAATGCATGCGTATTTCAATTTGAGCCAAACGTGTGAACATAGGTACGAACTAGAGATAGGCGGGGTTTGGATCCGGTACTCGACGATCCGACATTTTTTATGATCCGGCCAGGTACCTGATAATGACACCCAGTACCCGGCAATCGAAGGTAATTTTACCATAGAAAAACGAAAAAGCCAACACCAGCAATAATAATTTAATAAGTGTAATTAATGCCAATCACATTATAAAATTCGGAAATAACAAATCCGGAAGCTAGCCTTCAAATTCCGTCAAGTTTACTGCCTACTTTTTACAAACTTCGGATTTAAAAAGTGATTCACGTTATATAATTGGTGAGGTGATTCTGGGTGATTTAAGCAATATCATATCAATGACTTGCACGTGCAAAGCCGATTTAAGAGAACGTTGCAAACACATTATTGCAACTTTGTTGTATTGCAGCAGGTAGGTTCTTAACCTCAAAATACTTATATCGTATCATTAGAATTGTGTTAAATCAATTACACAGGAATAAATAATTTCTCACTTTATAATTTTAGTATGATTCTAGTTTTAAATATTAAGGTTATGGCTGATGGTAAATACTTGCTGAAATATAATCATGTGCATTAAAATGACGTGAACAAATTTTTATTCCGGAATTCACTTCTTTGATACCTACTGCTTTCATCCAAGCTTCTATTAGTTTACTTTTTTCTCTAATTTTCCGAATATATTTTTTACATATATAAAACGGTTAGTTTTTATTGGAAAGTAGTTAATGTAGGTGAAGAGTGAAGATCTATGTCTGAAGTGGTATTGCAGCTTTTCACTGAACATATTAACTTTTTATTTGATTTAACTTTAGAAGAAAACTTCGTCGACTCCATCATCAAAAAAATCTTTCCTTTTTAACGTGTTTTATTATTTTAATAAACAATTTTACAATTTGCGTGCACAGTTCCTATGTAAATTTTTCCTTCATTCCAGTTATAAATTTTGCCACCAGATGGTGTATGCCCATTTTACGGATCCTAAATTTTACTCGATTCGTAGCATTCACCTCTCGTGCCTTCACATCTTCGTTCCTACGGATTCTCATGTCACACAATATCTTTCAACAAAGTAGAGACAACACTAAAGTAGCTTTCATTATTTCCTTAACATTCAAAAAATGTTACTATAAGTAGGTTCTAGAGTGGCTAGGGTTAGTCGTTGTGGGCGTAGTCGGCCAACTTTATCACCCAGTTAGGTCAGTTAACGTTTTGTAAGCAATTAAAAGATGGAAGTCCATGAACTGAATCGGAAAGTTCTCACCCCCGTCCAATAAATCCGTTTAGTGTTTTTTCCGAGGATCGAAGAGAAGTTTGTTTCATGTTTGCTCGGATCGCCCTTATCTGATCTTTTAAGACAATAGTCGCGTCTGTCCGTTGGCTGACTGAAACAACTTCCACGGTTTCGTTTTCGTTCCCGTTCGGATTTTATATGGACGAAGTTGCTCGCGTTGGTTGCGGAGGCCCTCGGACGTATCGAATTACATATAAATTCAGGCATAAAAGCGTCGTCGTAGCTCGAAAGCGTGCTCACCTTGACAGACTAAATTCGACGTAATGCAGAACACACCGATACTATCTCGCGGCATTTTAATGTAACTGCAAATGTACAAAAAGCGTTGATTACTGACGGCACAATGTAACGAACAGGTCGCAACGTTACTTGTTCCCGTCACATGTTCTTGTTCCCGGTCAGAAATAAAGTTAATCTTGTCACGGCAAAAAGGATAGTCATTTTAAAAGGGACACGATGTTTTTTCCGGTCAGCGACAAAAAGTGCAACTGCGGCGACCGATCGGAAACAGGACAGAAAAAGAGAAACGAGTAACGTCTTCCTTTGTTCCTGGATTTCGGCATTCTCGCATTCGATCACCTCAAAAGTTAGACATGCCCACAAAAAAGTACTTATTGTTCTTTACTAATCGATTTCAGCCAGTTTAGTCAAAATATTTCTTGTGCTCAGTCCCAATTCTTTTTGTGGTTAATCCATCATCGTAGGTTTCGATTAGCAGAAATCAAACCGGTCAAAAATCCACTATTCAAGGTCCAGAAGGTTAAGAATAAATAACGTAATTATCGATAATTCGTTTAGTATATTGAAATTAGATTTCGTAAAAACCAATTTCGACATATGTCAACCCAACCCTTATTCTGCACTGCAATTTATGTAAAAGCAGTTCCTGCAGTTGTTGTCTATCTGTTTTATTTGGAATAAGAAATACGTTCTTGTACGTACAAGTCAATTTGTTCAGCCGATCACATGTCGATGCCGATGCTTTGCAAATTTCACGTGTTTTCTTGAATACGTAGGAAGAAAAGAAGAACAGTAAGAAATTTTTACAAATCACATTTCCTCCTTTCACATATAGTTACAATCTTTTATTGCAATTCTTAAACGGAAAATAAACCGACACAGTCAAACCATTTCATGTGGAATACAAGGATATGCAAATGAAACAAACGGTGAAACACTGTAGGTATATATTTTCTTATATTAAGCTGGCAGACGGTTGAATTATACATATGGTAATGTTTTATAAGTTTGCAACAGCAATGAGTTTTTTAATTGGAAAAAATATTGCTATAAAAAGCAGGGGTAAATTGTGTGTCTAAGTTTGCACGAATGTGGATGTTTTGGAGGTGTTAAAGCTTGCTAATTCTAGGTACTAGTATTGTCTTTACGTATGGTTTCACTGGAAGAAGATACAGTTATTCACAATTTTGCTGGTATTTATAGTGTATCTCTTAATTGTTAAACGATAACCAAAAAGACTTTTGTGTGCCTCATTCCCACTAGCTAATGCTGAAAGGGGAGCAGTAGATACAAAGCAGGAGGGTAGAGCGGAGAACCTTTTCTAGTCTCCATAACAGGCGGGGCCGTGAGAATAAGTGGGTAGGTGGTTTTGGGAAGATAAAAAAAGTGAATTATTATCTGTAAAATATTATTATTTTGCACAAGTGCTTACAGTTAAGGTAGTAGAATAATTTTCTGTTTCAAGATCTTTTCATAAAAAGGTTTAAAGAAGTCATGGGCAGGTTATCAATACGATAGTTCTGGAATTGCTAAAGAATAATGTTACACAATCCACAACCCCCTTATCAGACGCAAAATTGGGAATTTTTTACATTTGTACTAACTAAATTGAAGATCTAACTAAAAAACTAAAATAACATTTTTACTTTCAAATTTTGTAAGATTCGTCTAATTATATTAAAAAATATTTCATTAATATTAATATTAACAAATAACTATATTACAAAAAAAACTACAATGAATTTAATCATAAATCAAAATGAAATCATCTTACGGAAAAGTTGTGTTAATTAACAACATTTATTATGGTTAAAAAGACATGTCCTTTACGGACTACTCTACAAGTATGGACAAAACATTTTCATCTTTGCAAGACTTTTCAAACCGTATCTATCTTTTCTAAAACGAGTACTTGCATAATACTCGAACTTTAGCAATAAATTTGCATTCATACAATTCTTTTCAAAGCAAGAATGTTGTTTACACATTCACTTATCCTACTCTGAGTAATTTATTTCATTCAGTACAAAAAATTCTATGAAAACGTCAACAACGTACAATGCAGCCATTTGTATGGAAAATGGGGCAAGATTTATTATTCTACAACTTTTTAAATTAAAAATGGAAATACGTTAGAAAATAAACACACGTAGTAAGCTATTTTTTATAATGTCAATTATTGTTATGATGGAAGCGGCGGAAAAGAAAAGCTTATAGGGAAGGTTAGAAATGGGGAGATATTAGAAGCAGCAGGACAACAGAGGGCGCTATGAAACTCAACAAGAAATAGGCGAGATAGGTTGGTAGGACATGAAGGGTTAGCTAGAGGTACATTAGAAGCAGAAACAGGAGCTAAAAAGAATAGAGATAGATAGGGATGTGAGACGTTCTTAATTTAGGGAAATACGAAGACTAGCTCAGGATAGGAAACGGTGGAGGTGCGTGTCCAATCAGTCTTAGTACTGACGGCCCCATGATGATGGTGATGATCAATTTATTTATTTTATTTTATTTTTCAGGGACATGTAGGTATTGTATCTATTATAAAGATAAATAAATTAAAGCAAAAACTTTTGTTAGGACTCTGAAGGCTCGTTTTTGATTTCTTTTAATAAATCTGTTAAAAATGAAGCAGGATTATAACATTTCTTGTTATAATCATATTCAGTTTTGTTCCTTATTACCCAGGCATGGGGAATTTTAGTCGAGTTGATCTAATTCTTCTAGAAGAATGTTATTATTTCGTAGAAGGTGCCGAGTTTTTATTTCAGCTTTAATTGTTAAATGTACGTCGGAACCGCTAACAGCGATGTCCAAAACTGTTAAGAAGAAAAATATTTTCCGAGTCTTTAGAAAACGAGTAGAAGTTTAGTGGGCAAAAACCGTAACTTCTTTTAGTAGTTTATCCCTTGAAAGGACTTTCCAGACAGGAAAATTTCTTGCAAAAGAAAAAGAGAATTCGAACTGATAAATTTCCAAAGAACAAGTAAGGAGAAGTTCCGGATTTCTTGCAGTATATATATATACTCGAATTAGTCGAACTGTCGAATCGACAGATTAAATCGTAATCTTCCGCAGTTTCTCAAAACTTCTTCCGCGTCTTACAGTGTACATCGCAGATTTTCAGAAACGGAAATAAACGAACGCGCACACTGGCGAAATAGTGCACAGGTTTGCAGAGATTACGACCGAAAGAATGCTTATAAAATTCGAGAAAATCCTTAAAGTGTGGTATTTGAACACGTTCGTTTATTTTCTGTGTTTGCTCAAAACAAATCTCCATTTCTAATTTCCTTTTGTTTTTATTCATACTTAAGTTCCTTAAGATATCGCAGGATTTGTAAATACAATTTTCATTAAAATGGTAAATAAATAAATATATAAACATCAGCACACTTTTAAAATAAGAAATCTTCAATCGCTGTCCTTATCCTAAAAATTGTTCAAGAAGGTAGTATACATGCTGTTAATTGTCCTTAGTTGGATTTAAAATGTTCCTTGGTCCTTTATTTTAGTGACCATATTATTTGTCCTATATAGGTTTGTTGCAATCTCCACATTTTAGCCGGAATACTCAAGATGTTAATGTTTCCTTTCACGATATATTGACAATTTTACTAGTGGAATGAATAATTTAAGTTCTAATTGAATTCAAAGTTGTTTTACTTAATTTTAATTTACAATTATTTAGTGTAGATTTCTTAGTAGAATTGATATTTAATTCTTTATAATTTATGACTAATTAAAGTTTCCCTAGCAGTATTCTCCTAATTGCGGTCACCCATCCCATTAGTCATCCCTTCAATTTTGACACTCCGCATTGGTCCCAACTAGACTAACGTCGTAAACTGTGACTTTTGAGATGTTTGTTTTGTTAGTCGGTCAGGTGGGCCGAACCGACGAACCTCATTTCCATAACTAATTCTCGAGCTAACTGCGAGATATTTAATGATCAGTTTTAATAAATTCCATTTGAGATAGTTAGTGCATAGTTGGCGGTGATGCACAGTACCTTACGCAGTCCTCCTCGAAATACCAACTAATTCTCTTGGATCACGTCGTCCCTTAACGATCCTTCACATAAATTATAATCAGGATGACGATTCGTTTAATCTAAAGCTTCGGTCTAGTTCATAATGGTTGAAAAAGCGTAGATATTGACTTAATTAAAAGAAATAGACACAATTTGTTTTTTTTTTACAAAAATGAAGAATGGGAATTAATGAAGTCGAAAAATTTTAAAACGCATATTTGTGTTTTTTTCTTAGGATATTCTCAATTTTACTTTACACTAAATAATCAGCCTGTTTGGCTTCGAAAACAATTAGTCCTTTATACTTAATATTTTAATATTTAAAAATAGAAACTTTCATAATACACCCATCCATTTTATTTCCCTTATACATTTTCGATAATGATTTAAAAAAAAAGGAAATAATTAAATCCAATGTATAAGCAAAAGAAAGAGCTACGAGCAACGAACGAAAATATGAAGATAGGACTATTGGTTTTCTGGGGTTAATACGTTTCTAAGTAGATAGATCAGGCGGTAGATATAAAAGGCGCAAGTGTTTCATTTTCTTTTAAATTGCTTCATCGAAGTACTTAGTGTTCAAAAAAATGTAGACTTCGTTATATTTACTTAATAAATAGTGAATCGGTGCAGCAGGTAAAGCTTTTTTCTTTCCTTTTTCCATCATTTCCTAGTGATTTTCTTTTTTACGGTTTGAATATTCGACGTACTAGACCTAATATAATTTTATTTTCTTCTTCTTCTTTTTTGTAGATAGTATTTTAGTGTATTTCTGTCTCATTTTAAAATCCATCTTATATAGATATTGTATTTTTCTCTATCAATTATTGAGAAAATTAACGAATTACACTCTATAATTTATTTGACAAAACTTTTTAATTTTTGGTGGAATTTATTGTTGCTATAAAATTCGTGCAGGTACTGTGTATCCCTAGACAAAAAATTTCAGTCTCTCTGCAGTCTCTCAGAGTCTTTCAGCGTCTCTGAGAGCATCTCTCACAGTCTTTCACAGTCTCTCAGTTATTGCCTAGGTGTTTTTATGGATCTCTCACAGTCTTTGTATTAGAGACTCGAACGATAAAATTGTTAATTCAGAGATTCGAGTCTCTCGTTCAGAGACTGGATACTAAATGAGGATACTCTATGAGCGACTGGAGTCTCTCATTTAGAGACGCTAAACAGTTTTTTTGACAGTCTCTCGACAGTCTCTCTCAGCGACACCAGAGAGACTCGATTAGAGACGGAGACTCGAGTCTCACTTTCAGAGACTCTGAGAGACTGAACATTTTTATCTCGGGATTTGCTGAGAGTGATTATTCTTTTACCTATTTTTTTATATTTTTCGAATTAAATGTGATGTGTATATTGCAATTTGTGTCTCTAGCCTCTAAAGACTAATCTTTAATTTTATCCCTAATAATTTTTTCAAACAAATTTAAAACTTCAATTAGTAAACTTCTTGGCCATTTTTATTAAAATTAGTTTATTTTTTACATATGTGGCTCCAGTATAGTACTGTGTATACTGTGTGTTTATTTGTCAACACCAGGAATGTAGTGAAAATTTAATAATTTTCCAGAAAACTCAACTTTTTCTTTAGTTTATATCTTATCGTTGGTAATAGTAGTAGCAGCAAGTAGTGAATCCTTAGTTGCCATTATTTTCAATTACTTCTATCGTTCGACGTTTTACGAGTGCAAATAATAATATACGTCGTCCTTGTAGACTTGTACCGATAACTGCATACTGCATAGAATAGGACGAAGTTATAATAAACTGCTTCTACGTTTATAGCCCAGAGCTAAGAAACCATTTATGTAAGGTAAAGACGAGATCCAGTGCTGCTCCGCTCTCCATCATCATCATCATCATTTCCCATCTTTCTCTCACTCCCTCCCTCCTTCTTTCTTTATCTCCATGCATACCGTCATCGCAGTAGTCTGGACTGGGGTAAAATGTAACCTAGGGGTTGTAGTACATCCAGCGTACACATACATTTCGCCGGTAGACGATCAAAGACGTGTACGAAGCACAAAGGACCCCCATTCAAGCGTGCAACCCGATTTTGGTTATCGCCAACAGCCACTCGACGTTTTGCGATGAATTCCTGACTGTAATCCTATAGCTCCCTAATCGAGATCGTTATTTTGGTACTGCACTTTACTGTCACAACCGACTCTTTACAAATATTACCTCAGTAATCTCCCCGTCTAACTTACTAAACTTGCCAGCGACTTATAATAATACTCACTCCGAGTTTTGCTAATAGAATATTCCATACAATGTAATGTTGCAACAGACCATTACTTCCGCTTTCGCAATTGCGGAAGTTCCGCATAAATTTTCACATCTGCATCTGGTTCCACATTTTCATAACGGAATTTAACAAAATCTTTTTGAAAATCAATATATCGGAGCAATAATACAAGTCGTAAAATTTATTACTTTTATCTGCTGTCTGAATTTGACCGGAAAAAGAAAATTTTGGAAGTTTGGAAAAGAGCGCACGACTACTGCATTAAAGAGTCGCCTAAATCATTACACTTCCGCATCCGCTTCCGTTTCCGCTTCCGTAAAAATTTACTACTTACTTCTGTTTTCGCTTCTGTTTCTGTTATGACACATCCGTTGCATCGCTAATACAATGTAGGAATTGGATTATCTCTCTATACATGATGTCAAAGAAATGTAGATTATAATAATAAAAACCAATATAACTTCTAGGAAACTCGCTTCTTCTGATAGATCGCATTAAAAAAATAAAATACATTTTAGAAAATACCACAAATGACCTTCAGGTAAAAGTTGGTCGGTGTTCTCTCGGAGCTGTCTGCGACGCGCTGATGAGATCCAAAAAGATCGAAATCGCGATCCGCGTCTGGCAGTTTCGACAGAATACAGACCACTTGGAATTATTTTATTCGATTATGGTAACGTGCCTATCACGTTGAGGTTAGCTACGCCGGGATTTGTTTCAGCAAGTAGATATCCATACAAATGGACCTTTTTGGAGCATACGTAATCCTAAAATGTAGCATCGTACTACAGATGGCGTTTACCGCGCC
>NW_020442466.1:2671407-2683855 GCF_000699045.2 Agrilus planipennis
TTTATATCCCTACTACTCCTTCCATCCTCACTTATCTGACTTCCTAGGTATCTAAAATCAGCCACTTCTTCTAATTTTTCGTCTCCTATCTTTATATTCGCTCTTTCCCTACTTTTTCTTCCCTTGCATATCAGTATTTTAGTTTTACTTTTATTTATTTTCATACAGTACTGAACTGTCAGTATTTAAATACTTTTAAAAAATCATTTTTCACATCTCTACCATTATCCATAGAATTTTCCTATTTGGTAGTGGTGATGACTTCTCCTGGAGCCAGGTCATTACTCATTTTCTCGATAGACCTATACCCTTTTACTGATTGATCATACAGAAATAACATTCCCTTGTACTCCATAAGTGTAGGTGCATGGGATGTCATTGAAGTGCAACATTTTGAAATGTCTTGCATCTCGGGAGTGATATTCCTCAGCGTCTTCCGTCACTTCATATCACTACCTGGTGAGTGCTCTTCGAATATTAAGTACGTACGAACGTTTCTGTATGTGTATAGGTACACGCACACGCCTATATGTGGTATGGTGCTTCATCTAAATGCATGAGGTGCCGTCTGCAGTGTCTCCCCTCGCGCGAACCTCCAAGTAACATACTCGACCAGGATTCCCGCTGCTTTGTAAATAATCTTTTTGTACATATATTAATGATTGTTTCGTTGGTTAGAAACTAGAATCCTGCAACGGCGAGATAATTGGCTTTTGAAAAGTTGCAATCAGAGACACCGGTATTTACTTGAGTTATTGCCGTAGCTGTGGTAGCTCTAAGATTCTCGGCTGTCGTCCATACCGTAGTTGTACATGGTATACGATGAGTTTCTTTTCTTTTTTTTTTTTTAAATTACCCATCGGTAGTTGCGGCTTGAAGAAGTTAAGACAAGTGCTAGATAATATAATGTCATTACCACGTACAGACATAACTAGAATTTCAACGTTCAAGTTACGCTAAGAGCGATGCCTTTGATTTTAATTTCTTCTGCAAAAACGTCTTCACAAACAGGAAGCATTAATACACCGTCAGCACCATAAAAATTAAACGGAGTGACGGGCAAGTGGGAAAATTAAGATCATGTTTGCTAGTGGCAGAATTAAAACAAAACTAGGAAATATTTAAGTCAGGACAGATGAAGTGTTTTCCTTTAATAGCATCAGGTGCGGTCAGGATACAGGTTTCTTAATCATCCATATCATTCTTCAAAAACGTTTTATGTTTCATGATGATATTAAATTTAAACTCTTACCGTTTATTTAATAAAATTTTAACATTTAACAAGTCAACTATTCTGTCCGGACGTTTCGTCAGCTACTGCGGCTGATATAGGGTTGTTCGGAAAGTCATTTCGTTTTTTCCCGACAGAGGATTTAATTGTATTCTTTTGCACCCAACTTCACATTTAAGCCGTATAATTTTTATATGCTGTGAGAGCTCATATAGCAAGGCTTGTGTGTGAAAAATTCCAATTAATTCTACGCAGTAGTTTTTGGTTGGTGCCCTTTTAAATATGGAGAGCGATAAGCAGCATTTTCGACATATCTTACTGTTTTACTACAGAAAGGGTAAAAATGCTGTTCAAGCCAGAAAGAAATTGACTGATGTGTATGGAGAAGGTGTGTTGACAGTACGCCAGTGCCAGAACTGGTTCGCTAAATTTCGATCCGGCAATTTTGATGTCGAAGATGCACCACGTTCGGGAAGGCCGGTTGAAGCTGATAAAGACGCGATAAAGGCATTAGTTGATGTGAACCGGCGAATAACAACACGTGAGATCGGATTGAGGTTAAATTTATCAAATTCAACAGTTTATGACCACTTGAAAGGCCTGGGATTATCCTCGAAGCTCGATGTATGGGTTCCCCATGTTCTCACAGAGAGAAATCTGTGTCGCCGCATTGACGTCTGCGATTCGCTTCTCAAACGTCACGAAAATGATCCGTTTTTGAAGCGCATCATCACTGGGGACGAAAAATGGGTTGTATACAACAACGTCAAACGCAAGAGGTCATGGAGCAAAAAAGATGAACCGGCTCAAACCATTTCCAAAGCCGATATTCACCAAAAAAAGGTGATGCTGTCTGTTTGGTGGGATTTTAAAGGAATCGTTTTTTTTTAGCTTTTACCGGATAACACAACGATTAATTCGGAAGTCTACTGTCATCAGCTGGACAAACTGAATGATGCACTTCAACAGAAAAGGTCAGAACTAATCAACAGGAAAGGTGTAGTGTTTCACCAAGACAACGCGAGACCTCACACAAGTTTGGTCACTCGCCAAAAGCTTTTACAGCTTGAATGGGATACAATGCTACACCCACCATATTCTCCAGACCTGGCACCATCGGATTATTATTTGTTCCGGTCACTCCAAAATTTTTTAGACGGTAAAACCTTCACCTCAAATGAGGAGGTCAAAAACCTCCTCGATCAGTTTTTTGCCAGCAAAGACCAAAAATTTTATGAGCGTGGAATTATGCTACTACCAGAAAGATGGCAAAAGGTGTTGGACCAGAACGGTCAATATATAATTTAATAAAGTATTTGTTTATTATACGAAAACTATCTTTCATTTCCACAAACAAAAACGAAATGACTTTCCGAACAACCCTATATAATCTACGTTCACGTTGTCAACGCAGCACTACCACTGAGGATGTCAGCCGCAGTAGCTGACGAAACGTCTGGACAGAATAGTTCACTTAAACCACGGCCCTATAGCCCGAATCTTCATTCTACTATGGATTCCGGCCGTGAAAGCTTTTGTTCTTGAATATTGTTCGTGTTCCTAAAACTGAGCTACATATGTATGTATTTAGTACACGATATAATAAATAATTGTTCCAATTTTAAATGATGAGATCGACCATCTAGATCATAGCAATTTTGACATTTATATGGAAATTGGTGTTTATTTTCTTCCACTTTCTATATATCAAAAGCGTTTTGATGACGTATATGTAGAATAACTGGAAATTGCTCGTATTCCACTAAGTAAAAGAAACGTATCACTAATTTGAAATGATTTAACCTCTACCACTTGGGGGTCGGAAATGCGCCATTTTCAAGAAAACTTGCTTCGGTGTTATTGTTACAAAATTCCGAAATTTGGGAGTTAAAAATTTAAAAAAAAATATTCTCACTTTTAGCCTGAATTTTTCCATGATCTGATAGCTTACTAACTGACCAACCTTCCTAAAGCTAAAAAGTACAAAATTTACGGTTACGTTTTATATTGTATGTTAATACATGTGTTACATTTTGAAACCGAAGTAGATTTTCTCGAAAATGGCGTATTTCGGACCCCCAAGTGATAGAGGTTAAATCATTCCAAATTAGTGATAGCTTCTTTCCAGTCACCTTATACATATATGTACCTATAATATCAAAGTCTTTACTAGTTCTGAAGGTTCTTCCCTGTTTTGACAGATGCATGTATGTTAGCAGTCATATAGGAGTTAGCACATAGTCATTCATAGTTTTCAAGAATGTGTCAAATGCGCTGTCTGTCCCCTCGATGATCTGCTGCCAAGCTGAGAAATGACACATTATAGTGGATGTCGAGGGGTAGAATGGTTGCCATCGCTTTTAAGTTTTTCAGCTTCCGCTTAATGCATTTGACCGAACGAACGTGGCCTGGGGCCGAATCGGTTCGAGAGGCTCTTCGTTTTAGATATTTATTCGAAAAGGTCATCCGACAGGAAATGGACTTTGTGTAGGGAAAAGTATCTCCCGTTCCATTTTGCGAAAGATAAAAATAAAAGCGTCACCGAATACGAAAAGATGCACGTGGACGTTCGTGCTGTCGAATTTCTTCATCTGTATTTCCTCTTTCAAACACTCATCTCGAATTCGAATAAGGGATGGAATTAAAAAGCACATGTGTCCTTTCATGCCGACAGACACATGAGGTTAAGTCTGAAAATTTACATTTGGTCTGTTTTTTATATTTCCAAATGCCGGAAGATTTCTTTTGCTTGTCACCATGCACATTTTACCTTGAGATTATATTCTCCCATGGTTTATCGTCTTCTTTCAGACATTTTCTCATCACTATAACGCTAAAAATCCATGCTTAGAATACCGCTAATATGTTTATTCTATTTATAAACTTCGTTCTGTTTAAAAAAACAATCACAATATTTGTTATAGTAGATGCCCGCTATAATTTATTTAATTTATATTTAAAGAGAAATGTCGATAAAAATTCAAATTGACCCCCTGTAAAAAACAAAGGATTCCTTATTGTGTTTTGAAGATAAGGTAATACAATTGATTGTATGATTGTTCTTCTTTATTAACAGTGCTGATAAAATTAAAAGGAATACTCACCTATAATTACTACAAAAAACTTTATTTGGGCGGACACGTGTTTCGCCCACTTCATACATGGGCATTATCAACGCGAGACTGCAGTCTTCTTTTTAATTTTTAATTCCACATAAATGTTCAGGTTCAAAAATTTTTCAGGGATTTTAAAAATGCTGTCTAGGTTTCAATGTTTTTTCGAAGAAGGTTGTTTTCACCCCTATATAATTGTGATTTTTCAGTTTTTTCCGTTCTGGCGAGGTAGTTGTGAGTAAATAAACCTTGCAGAACCCATTTTTACGACTCATGATAATTCATAATATTTTGTCTTATAACGGTATTTGACTCTTTAAATGCGCGTTTTACTCATAATTTAAACTCGACTACAAAATTGTCCTTAAAAAGATGAATAACCCGAGTAAAAATAAAAAGAATTATAACACCATCGAATCGCTTCCAAATATCTGAAGTCACCAGCGAAATAGTTCCTACAAATTAGACGAAACCCTTTGAAACTTTAAAACAACTCCAAACTAGCACCACATTAAAAAAGATCTGAAAGAGGCCTTAAACAGCGCCTCACCAAAAACATACTATATAATAGCACCAAAACAGCATCACATACAAAATCATCTAAAACAGCACCAAAACGTACCGTATATAAAAAATTATATCAATTATGGTCTACTCTGCCGCTTCTTTCAGCAAAAATAACATAATATTCGAAAGCCGCCTACCCCTAACGCAGTGAATCCACATTAAATAAAATTTATCAAAATATTATGGAGGGTAGAGGTAAGGCGTACTATCTCTGTAGTGAAAAAGTGCCCATCAAATTAAGTTAGAGTGGCGCCTCGGTAGCAGCAGGGTGAATTTCAAATAAAACGCCAAAAGTTATTAGAATAGAATAGAAAAATAAACAAGGATAAAATCACTTTGAACTACATTTATTAGTTGCAGTTCGGTATACTGGATTGTCACCAACTATTCCAGTCACCAAAAATATTAAATTTTCTAACTCGGCATACTTCGATCCGTCAACAACTGCTACATTCATACCATAACTTTTGCCTATGCTAGCGCCATTTTGGATAGTTTTTGAACTGTTATCTACCGCTTATAGCTGGACACTTTTTCAACATTCCCCCCATATGAGATTGTTTTCTTACCTACACCCTCCATACAAAATATAAATGTGCTTAACTAAAAGGGCTGTTATCACGTCTGCCATTTTACAAACAATAATATAAGTGCTTTTTAAATAATTTTTCTGAATTTGCAATGNCTCCTACTTGAGTGAGCGATGCGTCCGCGTGGACAGCTGCTATACAATAATACATTTCCATTTACCTCCTTCTCTATATTTATACAAAATATCTATCGAACAAATAAAATTAAAATTTTCTTTTGAAAAATGAAACCATTCCATCAGTATTTTCTTATGACGTTGTCACGTTCAACTATAGTCAGTAAACCGACTTTACAGACAACCGATTTTTTTTAGCATAAATGCGTCGCTCTTTCAGTGGTATTTCAGTAGCTTTCTGGAAAGCAGTCGATGCTGTATTCGTGTTCTTTTCGTACTAAATGCGGTACTGTTTCAGTACTCCAATCGTACACAATCGGCTGTTTAATCCTGCAAACGGACCTTTTCCGGTAATATTTTAGAGATGGTCGTAATTCGGTAGAGTGAAATTGAAAAGAATAATCTTTACTCGGGAACTTAAGTTTGCATAAACAACCTGATGTAAATTTGGTAATGAAGACAATTTTTGCGTTTTCTTTTTGCAACGTGTGGGTCAGCGCACGCCTTAATTACATTATGTCGCAGTTTTTTTTTGCGACGCAACTTGGGCCTTTTAATAATAATGCGTTCCAATTGCGGTTAATTAAGACCGGAAATGCTGAGTCACATAGATATACGTACGTAAGGATGCGTTATTTTTAATAATGAATAAGACACGCAGACGATCGAGAATTTATGGCCTTCCATGGCCACCTACCTGCGACGAGCTTTAATTAGCGGCTGAGATATTACCCTCAAAGACAGCATCTAATGCACAAAATAAAAATTACCTACCGAGACCTCATCACATATGAAAAGAGGAACAATTAAACCATAATCTCGTAATTTTTCTTGTCAAGTAAATTATTATGTAGTCAACGTCACAAGAATGCACTCCAGGAATTTTAAATGTCTACGATGCGCCCTTTTTTAATAATAATAATGGATGGACGTAATGTCAAAATTGCTAATTTACTGCTTCATAAAATTTAATGCTATTTTCAGAAGCAATTTACTAATAAGGATCGGTTTATGTTTATAAGTACCTACCTATCTGCTTACAGCTTGAATGAAATTAATTTTAGAAAATCTAAAACCGCAGCCCCACCCAGCTGTAAATTTAGTTAAAATGTTTAATTTTAACGGGGTTATGTTTTGTATACAGTTTCAATCGAGTGGTATAGCCTAGAAATATAGATTTCTATATATAGAAGAGAACACCGGTTCGATTAGGGCTTCACCTGTCCCAGTTTAAATTTTTCTGTGACTTCTTTGAATCATTCAGTAGTATTCCTTAAGTTTCTTTCACTTCTCTCCTATTTTCACCGTCCATCAATTCTCACGTTTCCTAAGGGGTGGCTGAAAAAAGACAACCCGCCTTACCCTTCACATTTCCTACAGTGGAGGAACTTATGGAAATGAAAAACGCAAAAGAACCTTCTAATGCAGTTTTAAACAACCTATAATGTAATTATCGAGCTGCATGACTGCACTTAAAATGATATAACCTACTCTTTTCTAAAATTCCTTTTAATTATATTATAAGCCTCATATCTTTTTTGGCCTTCTTCGTCTGTCCTGTTTTTGTATTTCCGCCTTTCGTCTATTAATCCTACAATCTCATTTGTTATCCAGGGTTTCCTACTTCAGTTGATCGCTATCTATATATCTGCTCCTGGATAACTCCTACAGTCCTTTACTTGATTTTTAAATCTTTGCCTAACAAGTGTGTAATCTTACTGATATCTCGCTAAATCACCTGACTACGCTACGGTTAAGTTATGTTTATCTCACAATCCTGTCCGTCTATATCCCTTTAATCATTTCTATTGCCTAATCCAGAAGAACCAGCTACATTCAGTATTATCAAATTATCATTGCTCAGTTTTCAAATTCTATTGTGCCTATATTATGGTGTGAATGTACATACATACATATAGTTGTATGTGCACACACAGGTGTACGTCTGAGAAGACGGGACTCTTCGTAGGGAGCGCTGAAAATCGGGACTTGTGCTCGTTTTTCACGAACTTTAATCGAATTCCTAACGTTATACAAACTGCCTGATCTCGTATCGTATTAAAGTGGATTCCTGAGTTCCCCGTTTTCAGGGATTGAATTTCAATCGTTTTGAGACTACCCTATTGTACAACGTATGTGCAATGTAAAAGGTGGCATTAAGTAGATTTCGTCTTATCGATAACGGTAGTGGTAATAACTACGCGATAGGGTAAACCACCCCATAATTATATAACGGAAAATCATATATAATTATGAAATGTCAAAATGGATCCTAAGTACATTTGTGGGCCCAAACGGGATTGGACTTTAAAGACGTCAAATAATCAGAAGTTTGTGACAAATACAATAGTAACGTTTTAATCCTCCCGAGAGTACAGGATTATACTAAAAACATCAATGCTTAAGATTCGTCCTGCTGGCAGACAGAGGCACACAATTACAAGGATAATGCTTAAAAATGATTACAGCTTTTACTTTAGTGATAACAATACCCAAATTATGATCTTTTACTAATAAAAGTCATCATCATCATAAGGTCGTCAGTCCTAAGACTGGTTGGACAGGCACCTCCACTCTTTCGTATTTTGAGCTTATCTTCGCATTTCTCTAAAACTAGAACATCCCACATCCTTAATTATTTGTCATTTTGTAAGTTTGTTGGGGTCACTTTGTTATAGAAGGTTTTAAGGAGGACTTAGAAAACGAATAATTTAAACTAGACAACAACATATATTTACAACTTAACAACAACTGACGTAACGAAAGGAGAAGAGAAGAGACTTGTTCTGCTGAAGGCGTAAGACGAACTCATTTGGTATTTTATGAAAAATGAAAAACTGTTCTACAAAGAAGGAATAGAGAGGGTAGTAGATACGAGTAGGGAAGCATTAAAATATGGAAACTTTAAGATAAGAAATACCAAGAAATTGATGGCCAGTCAACCACCGAAGAAACCGATTCTAAAAATGTAATTAGGAAGGAATGAAAGGTACAGACGTCATGCGGTTAGTACACAAAAGATGAAATGTTACAGGGATTATAGGAAAGTACAGTAATAGAGTTATTTAAATAGATAAGCAAGATACAATAGATTATTTACAAAAGGAAGGAATTTTTATAGACACTAATCGAAAATAGAAAAGAAATATTTTAGAAAGGTATTTACAATATGTAAACAAAATGAAACAATTTTCAAACATGTGGTGGATATCGCCACAGTCACAATCTAATCTAGGTCTACCTCTACTCCTCCTAACTCCTGTTTTTGTCTCTAATATATCTCTGACTAGACCTTCATGCCTGAGATGGTGTCCTACCAGCCTATCTCGCCTGTTTCTTATTTACTTCCATAGAGTCCTCTTTTCTAACCTTCTCTATCTATCGTTCCCTTATCATAATAAATGTACCTACAGAAAATTGAAATTTCAAGTCAAAAGTGTTTAACCCTTTTAATTGTCCCTCTGCCTCATGAGTCATAAGGCCATTTTTTGTATTAATCCCGAAATCTGACTGAAAATGTAGCCCTTCTTAAAAAAGAGAATTTAGAAAATTTGTTTTTTATTCGTTCTAGAAATTTTGTCAAACATCAAAACAAGAAAAATTTAGGGATAATCCTGTGCGTATTAGAAAGCAATTTGAAAAGTATCCAAAAGTAGAAGTCCCACTTCTATATCTTTTAGTAATATACCTATTTGTAGAATATACTTGAAACGTGGTGCATATTACAATCTTCAAAATTAGATTTTACGTAACCTAATTTTATTATGTCGTGAATATAACATTCTTGGACGGATTATTAACTGTAATATATGAGCCAGTAGAACGGGAGAGCAGTTGATTACAGAAAGAGGAAGTAGTTATCCCTCATCCTAGAATCACCTCCTGGTGTTCGGTCGGATACAGAGCTTATTAGGTCATCATGCTGCCCTATATTATAGCCATTATACAATCAATTTAGTACACAAATTACGGATACTACAGACAATTCACGTAACTGCAAATACATAATTGTACATATCACCAAATTTGGACAGATTATTATTTTAAATTATTGTGGTAGGAGTGATGCTAAATAAACTATAAAAGCATTATTACTGATTCAATGTTATTCAGTTTCAAAGGCTGAGTTTTAAGACATTTATATATTTCACTACATGGGATTGTTATAGAGAAAACTAAATCAAAATTAAACAACGATTAATAACTAAGATTAATTCATAATTACAGCACAAAGAGGAATCACTCTGACGGATTTGCTCATGCAACAACGGAAAATGTCCTTCACCCTATAAAAAATGTTTTTCGTCCTAGAAAATATCGTTGATCCTTCATCCTACAAAATTTCCTTCATCTTACAAACTGTCCCTTATTCTATAAAATATCCTGCAGCCTAAGAAATCTCCATTATCCTAGAAAATGTCCTTTATCCTAGATGTGTTCATACGTCCTTTGTACAAGTTACAGATATCATTGAAATTTTTAATTTAATGTAGTCTTCATATCCTTAACTTTACTTTAGAGACTAATTAATTTAATTTTTTTATATGTATTTATCCTAGAAAGTGTCCTGCAGCTTAGAAAATATCTATCATCCTGGAAAACGTCCTTCAACCTGAAAAATCCTTTTTATCCTAAAATATGTGGTTTAACCCAAAAAAGTCCTTCGTCCTAAAAAAAATCCTTCATCTTAAAAAATATCATTTGTCCTGGAAAATATCCTTCATCTTAGAAAATTACCCTCATCAAATGAAATGTTCTTTAATCTAAAAAATGCCCTTCAACTGAAAGAAAATTTCCTTTATCCTAGAGAATTTGTCCATACGTTCTTGATCCTAGAATCATCTCCTAGTATTCAGCCCTAGTAAAGGACTTATTAGATCACTACATCACGTCATAGCCATCTCACAAGCAATTTGATATGCAAGTTACGGGTACTAGACAGTTTGAGAGCCAACCGGTAAAGTTTAAGCTTATTTGCAATTTTTAATTCAACAGAAACGGATTACAAACTAGAAGTGCAGTCTTCATGCTCTTCACTTCATTTCACAGGCTAATTAATTTTAATTTTTTATGTGCAAGAAAAATGCGTGCATACTTTCGTATAAAAAGAGTCGAAGTACCTTCTTTAGTTGAAATGAAAGGCGTCTGCATTATTTTATATGGACATTATACGTACTAGCCAGTTATGTTCGTACCTAATTAAAACCAGTCTAAGTCTACCTAAGCCCACATGAAAAATAGTCAACTTCTTGTTTCTTGTTTTTCTTAACTGCAGCATATCTCTCGTTAAAAAGTACTCGTCGGTAAATTGGTGCGTCAGTTGTACTTACAGATTTTATAACCTCACGTATATATATGTATGTGTATATCGTATCTTGGTAGAAACAGAGATTTAAATTCATGATCTCTGAGTATTATATGTACTAATAATTTATGTAAAATATCTCTAGAGCTGTAATTTTGTTCGCTGTCTCAGGCCGGATATTTGTCGCAGTTCCCAATTACTTTATATACGTACATAAAGATTTTGATATATTTTAAAATCTTGCAAACCTTAAAGTCGGAAAAATAGAAGATGACTCATAAACAGCATGGGGTGTATCGCGAATATAAAGAATATAGGAGTAGATATTCATAAGCAGATAAATAGATTAACACAATCCGCAAAACGAATGTAGTATATAGTTGCATTCACAAATCATAGAAATATTATGCAGCTATTTATACCTCCTATTGTTAAAATATGTACAGAATCAAAATTTTAAAGAAATTTGTATAAAGCAGTGTACAAACGTTGTACGTTGCACGCCAAATTAATATTGTGCAACTACATAGTTAAATTGGATCGTGATTTCGATGAAGAATAAAAATTTACTGTTTTATTTAAAACATTTACTTGAACTTCTATTCTAATCAATAAAACTAAATTTCAACGTCTAAATTAAAACTATCAAACTCGTCCGACAATGGAAACTATTTTGGATGTTTACTGGAGCAAAACTTACTTGTTTGAAAGATGAAATCTGAATGTCTAATTCTTAATGTACTATGAACTCTATCTACAAACAGGTAAACTGGTGAATATTATTTTAGCGGGGGTGAATAACTAGAAATTGAATATAACACAGAATATGGAAAGCCCTATCATTAAATATGAGCACAATTAGTGTTGCCCAAACGCAAGAACAAGACGAGACTTAGCCAATCTTGGTCTTGGTCTTGCGCCAATACACCTGGTCTTGGTCTTGGTCTTGGTCTTGCGCTCCCAGTCTTGGTCTTGGTCTTGGTCTTGCAGCAAGAGTCTTGCAAGTCTTGCAATTACCTATTAGTCTATTACTATTTATTAAAGTTTACTTTAAATCCTAGAAAAACGTATTAGAATTGGAACATTGTGAGCTTGAATGAATATAGCCATAGTAAAGATCAAGCAGATTAATAAATAACTGAAGATTTGATAAGAAATTCGAAAAATCAACTGACCTATATGTCGTTTTCCATGGAAGTAACTGTTTCTTAATAAACATTTATGATCCTTGCTTTCTACCGCGCCGCCTCGCCACGTGCCGGCTCTATGATAAGGATGCCGCCGCAAATCAAACAATAATATAAAGCGTGTAAAAAAATTCGAAATTATTTTGCATGAGTATACCTACACCCTATGGCGGCAATCAAATAGTGTCAAATGTTATGATTTCGGCGTGGCGGCAACGATTGTTTTAGATTTCAAAAGAAGCCGCCGGCGCGTGTATCATAACCATGTACTTCCGAAAAGCGGCAAATTTCTTTGAGAAGTAAGTACAAAACCTTTGATGCCGCATTATCAAAGTGCCG
>NW_020442466.1:2684709-2685453 GCF_000699045.2 Agrilus planipennis
ATGTAACAAACTAAAACAAACCCTCAGTATATTAATTTCAAATTTTATTTTATAAAATTGTCCGATATTGTAATACTTTACTATAAAATAATCGTTTCTCTGCTCTGTAATCAATATCACATTCTAACTGATAGGCACAAAAAAATGACACGAAGACGTCCTGAAAGAGATAATTCGTGCCAGGCAGAACTAAGATAAAAATTTCCATGGTCATTTCAGTATTAAGTCGGGCAGTTTCACGTATAGCAGTCGGTTGACCGTGTAGTTAACGGTGTGGTGTTATTTTTTTAAATAAAAATTTTAGACTTTATGCAGTGAAACTATTGAAAGGAACTGTTAAAATGAAAAGTCTTATTAACGCCATCAAAATTATGGGACAGTGGTACTAAATAGCCTAATGCTTGGTAAGTGTTTTGAAAACTTTATTATCTAATTTAATGTGATAAAGGGATAATTTATACTCGACTGTCTTTTTTTTTGTATTTCTTAAACTAATTATGTAGGAACAGAATTTGAGTGAATGTTAACAGATAACAAAGACATAGGTCTAAAACTGTAACGGAGGAGTGACGTCATTTCTCAGCAATGCCCATTGGTATAAAGTCGTACGAATACAACCCAAATATAGTGATAATACCTTTAAAACTTCATAAGTATTGCATTTCTGAATGGATTTCAAATTTCTTTTTGAAATTGTCTTATGAATGCCTGTAATATTGTTAATAAATTAAAATAAAATTATAG
>NW_020442466.1:2688756-2694472 GCF_000699045.2 Agrilus planipennis
CTAGTACAATTAGCGAGCTTCTTCAGGAGTCCTTTCATCTTCAACTGAATCTGCATCCAGCGTCGGAGTTGAAAGAACCTCTTAAGAAGACGCTTGCCACTCGTGTTAGCGAAACGTTAGGAAACAACTTCAACACATGACGACCTTTCGACCTGAATCAGAACAGCATTAGGTCATCCACTGGCCGCGAGAGTCTTCACCAACTTGTCTTCCAAAATGTCTTTTGAAATTCTGTGTATTAGCAATTATGGAGAAAATGAAAAACGAAAATTTACCTGAATATTAAAGCGATATTTACAATTTGTCCCACTAGGTCGTTGCTTAGTAATCAAACGAACAATTTGGAGTCGAATTTGTAAAAATAAAATCCCAGCAGAAATAAATTTACTAAGTATTTAATTTAGTTGATATTAAAAATTTAATTGTAATAATTAAGAAAATTGAGATTATTACAAGTTACCTACAAAATTCTAATATTTCTACGGCAAATTCAGTCATTTATAATTGAAAACTGTAATTTTTGCATTGTCATATAAATTTAATTTTACTGTAAAAGAAAAGAATTTAGATACATAGCTAAGTGAATTTCATCATAATTACGTCGTCAATCCTAAGACTGGTTGGATACGCACCTCCGCGTTCTTCTATCCTAAGCTCTTCCTTGCATGCCCCTAACACTATAGCTTCCCACTCTCTACTCCTCCGAACTCCTGTTTCTGCGTCCAAGACAATTTTCAATTTGTTGGTAGTAAATACATTATTAAACAATATTATTTTATTTATTATAATACTGAAGAATACAAAGATTTAGTGAAAAATTCTTCTTAAATCTGTTCATAAAATACATAAATTAAGTAGGTACATCGTACCAAAGTAAATTGAATAATAATTTCGACGAGCAGTCCAAAGTTCGTCAGTAATTTAAATAAAAGTTGAGGAGAACGAGTACATTTATACATTTTAGTAGGTAGCTGCATAGAGCGATATTAAGCTTTAATATTTACATTTAATTTTGCGGAGCAGAAAGACCTTGCATTGCGCTGTTTACTTTCCTCACGCGTAATTAAAAAAGCTTATTGAAACAAGGGGTCCACGATCTTTTAACCAAAACATAACGTGCGAACTTGCGTTCGAAAATACAGCTGCACTTCATATTGCATGTACATACATAATGTACAATATACAGTTCCTAGTGGGTCCAAAGGAATCCAATTACTATAAAATAGCAAAAATTGTACAGCTGAACCATCGAGAAGTGGTGTTTGACTGTTTCACTTGCGGTACAGATAATAAATAAACAAGAACAGCATTCGGCTAGAAGAGGATGTCACTCACGCTGGAGAGAAATATCCAAATTTACAAGAAGTTGGTCATTAGGAACACACTATTTACTCCTACATTATGTTTTTATTATTCTGTTTATTTAGTCACCACTATATTGATTATGGAAATTACAGCCGGGTCAGTTCTTGGCTCGAAGAAGAGCTGAACTTAAATGATTAAATCTGTAGGCATTAAAATCTTAAGTTTTAAGGTTTTCAGGCTAGCATTGCTATCATCTACATTTGTGAAATTGGCAATTCATTAAAATAAGAGATGTAATTTCAAAATGCCTTTTGTCCATGTTTCGTTTTCAATGGTAGTTGATATCTTCAAGTCTCGTCCGATCTTGACCATGAACTTTACGGTAAACAGTAGACTGATTTTGCTAATTTATAAATTACAATAAAGGTAAACGTATTGTTTTAATGATTAGCCAGAAAATGAATTAAAATTACCCTTAAGGGATGAAAGGAGGTTATTACGTTTGTAATTGTAATTTTAATTTCTGGTCGGACTTACTTGAAACCTGGTTCTAATTCCCATTGAAACAATTGAACAAATGCGTATTTTCGCAATTTTTAAAAATCAACCCTTAAGGGTTATGTTTGTATGGGGAACATTTTATTTGTGGTTTATACTTGAAATTTGTTATTTATGCTCTTTAATATACTTAATCAAACATCTATTTAATTTACTTATTAAAATTTAGATAGCATATACCAATTCTCCAATAAAATCAATCTCATTGATCTCCATTTGTAGTAATTTCAACGTCTATTACTAAAAAGTTCAGAAAAATAGTCAACATTATTTTCCTACTCAAATTATAATTAAAATGGAAGCAGGCATATAGAGAAAATAGTTGTCTCAAAATAATTATCTTCCTAGAATAGGCATGTGTACCTACCCTGTCATCTTGTAATTTCATCATCATCATCGTCATCTCCATTATTTTATATATGTTTAGGTAAATGAATTGCTACATTCTTGTAATGTATATAACCAAGAAACGCTGGCGAGACACTCGTAGTTTATTCGAGTAACACAATTATACAACTCGGCCTAAGGGCTGATTTAAGAAAAGACGTCATTTCCTATGTAAATTGTAATCGTGCTGAAAATTAGTCTGGCCTCGACATGTGCTTATCATACGTATAATGTTTCGCGAGTAATTAAGGTTACCTATAATTATAATAAAAAGTACAATTTCCTTTCATACTCATTCAAGCTCAAAGAACCGAGACATTTCTTTCGTTCTAGAGTTTTTGTTAAATCTGAAATGTAAAAAAGTAACGAAATTTTCTGTAGTTGACATTTCATTGTAACAGAAATTTAGTCATGAGACACTTTGAACATTTGCAAAGTAAAATTCAATGTATTATTGAATTAACCTTACCGCATACAGGTAACCTGAAGTTATCTGTAGGTTATTTGTAGATTATCTGTAGTGGGAAAAATTAATTCATTAATGTAGATTGTTAATCAATTGGTATATTGAGATTTTGTCTGGACCAAGTATTCCACGATGTGTTGCTCATAGTCTTTGTTACTGTACCGTGTTACAACTAGCAAATGTCTCGGTTACGTTTACAGAATCCAAAGTTGGTTATGACTTTACCCCCTTACTGAACTAAACTTGTTACCTAGAATTTTCGAACGTAACTTGTATTGTATTTTCTACATTACGAGTAAGCTCAATGTGTGGTGTTGTTGCCACTATTTTTTGAATTAATTCGTGCAGACTGTGGGTGGTATACATACAGGTTAGTGCTTGATATTGTTTCAGAGTTACAATCTTTTTGAATGAACAACTATTTTCGAACTAATATCAAGTGTTTTAATGATTATTGTAAATCTTTAAATGTGTAAGACTATAGGTATTTCAGTGTTGCCAGAATTTTTATTCTCCAGTTTTTTGCCAAAATTTCCCTATATTTTCCCGAAAATTCTTATGCTTTAAACAAAAAAGAATTTATTTGGCGCAATAAAAAGGACAGTTTCTTTAGTTAATTACTCGCAAATTAGAAAGGTTCAAGAAAATTAATTTGGAAAAAAATAGACTTTTTAGTTATTCACAACATTTTATTTTACTTAGTTAAATAGTTAAATCTTTCAACTTCTTTGATTTTTTATTCTTTAAATTTTATAAAAAATCAAATAAGTTAGCTCTAAATTCCCTAGATATGGGGAAATTTCCTCAGGGCTGGCAAGAATCCAAACACCAACTTTATGCATATCACCTAATCTCGATGACGTTAACACAATCACTCAATAATGTTATACTAAATCAGAAGACAAGTATTGTTTATTTCATCAATAAGAAGTTTTTGATAATGAAGTTGTGTGGTAGAGAGTCTACACTGTATTTATTTTAAAAACGTTGTTATTATGTTCAAGAAACGGTTATTAGTCGACGCGATGCGATGCGACGGTTTAAAAACCCCCAGGAAAATCGCTTCACTTCCTTAGCTTTATCAACTACAAATAAACGAGGTCTTTCAAAGACGAAATTTACCACGGGCGGTGCATAATAACTTTAAAGGGATGAAAACAAAGACGATAACGGGAACAAAATTAATAAACTTCCGACAAAGAGACTTCCTTTCTTCCCTCGGTGTTTGTATTGTCCTCGTCGGTAATAAGAATAGTAATAAACATAAACATAACCGGTCGCAAGGGCATGGACGCTAACATGAGCGTCGCGGCGTGGCGGCCGGAATAAACTGTAATAAAGTCTAGACGGCAACCGCAATTTTTGTACTTTCCTATTGGAAGAAAAAGTGCAACAGACAGATATTACACGAATTTAGACATAATTTATTAGTACGTCTGAATATCTTTTTTGACGTGACAACGTCTTATAATTCGATGGAGCCGACTGCACGCACGAAAAAACATGACTCATGCGTCGTTACCTCGCTCTGAGGCGTTCCATTTAAGGCTTGAAGTGCAAGCGAGAGCGCGGAACGNTGAGTATTATATGTACTAATAATTTATGTAAAATATCTCTAGAGCTGTAATTTTGTTCGCTGTCTCAGGCCGGATATTTGTCGCAGTTCCCAATTACTTTATATACGTACATAAAGATTTTGATATATTTTAAAATCTTGCAAACCTTAAAGTCGGAAAAATAGAAGATGACTCATAAACAGCATGGGGTGTATCGCGAATATAAAGAATATAGGAGTAGATATTCATAAGCAGATAAATAGATTAACACAATCCGCAAAACGAATGTAGTATATAGTTGCATTCACAAATCATAGAAATATTATGCAGCTATTTATACCTCCTATTGTTAAAATATGTACAGAATCAAAATTTTAAAGAAATTTGTATAAAGCAGTGTACAAACGTTGTACGTTGCACGCCAAATTAATATTGTGCAACTACATAGTTAAATTGGATCGTGATTTCGATGAAGAATAAAAATTTACTGTTTTATTTAAAACATTTACTTGAACTTCTATTCTAATCAATAAAACTAAATTTCAACGTCTAAATTAAAACTATCAAACTCGTCCGACAATGGAAACTATTTTGGATGTTTACTGGAGCAAAACTTACTTGTTTGAAAGATGAAATCTGAATGTCTAATTCTTAATGTACTATGAACTCTATCTACAAACAGGTAAACTGGTGAATATTATTTTAGCGGGGGTGAATAACTAGAAATTGAATATAACACAGAATATGGAAAGCCCTATCATTAAATATGAGCACAATTAGTGTTGCCCAAACGCAAGAACAAGACGAGACTTAGCCAATCTTGGTCTTGGTCTTGCGCCAATACACCTGGTCTTGGTCTTGGTCTTGGTCTTGCGCTCCCAGTCTTGGTCTTGGTCTTGGTCTTGCAGCAAGAGTCTTGCAAGTCTTGCAATTACCTATTAGTCTATTACTATTTATTAAAGTTTACTTTAAATCCTAGAAAAACGTATTAGAATTGGAACATTGTGAGCTTGAATGAATATAGCCATAGTAAAGATCAAGCAGATTAATAAATAACTGAAGATTTGATAAGAAATTCGAAAAATCAACTGACCTATATGTCGTTTTCCATGGAAGTAACTGTTTCTTAATAAACATTTATGATCCTTGCTTTCTACCGCGCCGCCTCGCCACGTGCCGGCTCTATGATAAGGATGCCGCCGCAAATCAAACAATAATATAAAGCGTGTAAAAAAATTCGAAATTATTTTGCATGAGTATACCTACACCCTATGGCGGCAATCAAATAGTGTCAAATGTTATGATTTCGGCGTGGCGGCAACGATTGTTTTAGATTTCAAAAGAAGCCGCCGGCGCGTGTATCATAACCATGTACTTCCGAAAAGCGGCAAATTTCTTTGAGAAGTAAGTACAAAACCTTTGATGCCGCATTATCAAAGTGCCG
>NW_020442466.1:2695682-2728322 GCF_000699045.2 Agrilus planipennis
TATTTTATTATATAAAAAGTCCTTTTATTTAATTTAAGGGTGAAATCGATAAATAAAAATCTGAATAAAACTAAAAGTTTTTAGCTAATGCTTGTTTTCATACCCATATTCAGTTCTTCTTTACGGATTTCACTTTTTTGCTTTTTTTTGCGCTGATTTCAAATATACTACTAGATTTCTTATAAACCTGTGCATGAAATATATAGTTTTTGATAGCTCATTGTATATTTGAGATATCGGAATATTTTCTTTTATTAATTTCGAAAATATATACTAGTCATATGTACAGAAATGATAACTAAGAAAGCGATAAAAAATAAAGTAGATGCTCAATTCAATGCGACCATGCAATTGGAAAGACTTTTGTTTGTTTAACAGCTAAAATAATTCATATAAACAATAAGTTACGTATTTTATGGTTTTGAGTGTGTATTAAGGAGGATAAGACGATATTCTTGGGATGAAAAAGATATATGTGTACAATACATATTTGTAAAACAATAATCATCATAAGGTCGTCAGTCCTAAGACGGGTGGACACGCACCTCCACTCTTTCCTATCCTGAACCCATCTTCGAATTTCCCGGAAACTAAAAAACAATGCTGAACAGTTGACACATGAAATTTTGTTGATGTAGAAGGAACATTCAACCCTTAGTGTTATCAGAAGAAATGTCTATTGTTTTGCACATTTGTAGATAGCAAATTTTTCCTCTCAAGAATATCTTATTTCAATTTTACAAATCTCATTCAACACAGAATCAAAATCCTAAAACGCGTAACTAATTGTTTAATCAATCAATAATTTCAATTTAGCATCATTTCAGCAGGACGAAGGGGAGAATGTTTTATAGTAAAGGACCACAAAGTCTAAAAGCGGCAGGTCATTGTTTCACAATTTTTTTTAAAAACTCAATTTTTTAGGGGTCAAATAAGGTATTCGAATTTAAGCGCAGTTATTAAAAACGTATTTAAGAATATTATCGTTAAAAAAAAAGCAAGTTTTATTGTAATTACTCTTGAAAGTTATGTACCTACTCAAAGTGGTTCACTATGCAAAGCTGAGGCACACTAGGGAGCAAAATCGACGATGTAAAAAATATATTATTCCTGTAGGTACTTACACAAACGAGGAAAGGAACAGAAGTTTATTGGCCATGTATTAAATAATTGTCAATGCATTTGCGAGTAATTGAGTCACATAAAACTGCATTAGTTGATGAAAATAAGTTCATTTAAGCGAGCGACTGGTTAACCAACCTGCTTTTTACGAAGTTGACTTTAATTACGCTCAATTAGTGAAATGCAATAAATAAAATTTAATTCGATCTCGACGTGATATGTTTGCAGTAAATACTCATCGAGTGAGAAGAGCTTGTCGTTTTCCTTTATGGTTTTTTTTTTCAATGAATCATCAATTTTTAACATAAACACTCATACATATACATATACATATATACATGTACATGGACGTGTATATAATCTACTGAGAGATAAAATTACTGAAAACCAATATTATAATATTGCAGTAGTATATTTACTCCTGTAATAAGTAACACTTAAAAACTATTTATGTAGGTCATTCGAACGAACTTTTTACGAAAACATTTACTTTCACTGATATGAGGATTTATAAGTTTTTTACTTACAATTGTAAGACTAATATTAAGAATGATTTATTGTTAATTACGTTTTTTTTATTTTAAAGAATTTAAGGTCGTACCATGCTCTTGGTATCACGGTTATTTAAGTTTGAGCCCATTAATAAACTAAGTTTCTATCAAGTAAATTTAGATATGACTACTCAAGGTGTCACCAGTTATAACCTTCTGGAGCAAATATAGGTCCAACAACTCCTTAGCAATATGATGCAGTTTTGGTACGAATTTCGCGGCGACCCGTAACGTAATGTAACTCACGGAAATACAAAATTCGCGATAATTTTTGTAAGAACCTTGTACATATCGTAAGTAAAAGTGTATGTGTTGATTACCGATGAAACAAAAAAAATCACGTTGTATAAAATCCTTTTTGAACTTTCAATTGTGAAGAGCGAGCTCTACAATTTTTCTGGTGAGTTACCACTGAGTAGCGAGTGAGTAATTTTTGTATATTATACCCTCATCTTTAGGGAAAATAAATAAATTAGTCGTATTAAATTATCACTTGCTTTTAATGTTGCATTTGTTCGTTCGATAAAAGGTTTTTGTTTTATTGATCAGTAAAATATTTCCAACTTTAATAACAAAGAGTAATTGGTCATTAAAACGATCTAAAGTTTCTATAAGTAGGCTCAAGAAATAAGGTAGAAAATTGATCCCGAGATTAGACTTTCTTGTTTTTTACATGTTTTTTTTTAATTTGACCTATCTATATAACCCAGGAGCCGCCACTGTTTATTTCAATTATTAATTACTTGCACTAAAAATGCTAAATTGGTTTGTCCGTTGGTTTTGAAATTACTTTTTGTTACAGACGTCTGAAGATTACCAAAATGAAAAAGTAACTAACCACGTAGTACATCAGTCAGCAAGGAAATGATTGAACTCAATCGTCACCGTGGAAAAGTTTATCAGGGTGGAATGAATGAAATGAATATCGCAACCCAAGCCGAGTGCCAGAACCGGTGAGTTTTTTTAATAACATTTTACTGTCTATTCATTTAATAAACGGGGCGCACGAAAACTGCAATTACTTATTTTAATTAGAAGGTTCACAAACTGATGTAAATAATTTCACGTTTCGTCGTATTGCAATAATTTTGAAACATTTCGAATGTCGTCAAGATTTATCGCTTCTTCACTTAACAACTGTACTTCTCCCGTAGTTATTCATGAAGGCTTTGGTAAATTTTAGTTCATTTTGATATCTTCCTCATTCATTGAATGTCACAAACTTGGCAAAAAGTTTATGTGAAATTAAAAAGCAATTTTTAAAATATGCTAGGATGGGAAACGGTCTTCCAAGATGTGAACTGATGTTGTTCTGATTGCGATCTAAAGACCGTCGTGAGTTACGTGTTGCAGTTGCTTCCTAACGTTTCGCTAGTACAATTAGCGAGCTTCTTCAGGAGTCCTTTCATCTTCAACTGAATCTGCATCCAGCGTCGGAGTTGAAAGAACCTCTTAAGAAGACGCTTGCCACTCGTGTTAGCGAAACGTTAGGAAACAACTTCAACACATGACGACCTTTCGACCTGAATCAGAACAGCATTAGGTCATCCACTGGCCGCGAGAGTCTTCACCAACTTGTCTTCCAAAATGTCTTTTGAAATTCTGTGTATTAGCAATTATGGAGAAAATGAAAAACGAAAATTTACCTGAATATTAAAGCGATATTTACAATTTGTCCCACTAGGTCGTTGCTTAGTAATCAAACGAACAATTTGGAGTCGAATTTGTAAAAATAAAATCCCAGCAGAAATAAATTTACTAAGTATTTAATTTGATATTACAAATTTAATTGTAATAATTCATCATCATCATTATAAGGCCGTCAGTCCTAAAACTGGTTGGACACGTACCTCCACTCTTTCCTATTCTGAGCTAAAATNTTTTGACAATCATCACGAACATGACCAAAGTTTTTACAATACGCGCACCTGGCCTTAGACCTTTGAGTGGCTTCGGATTTTTTGACCAAATCTTTTCTGTCCGAATTATGCTTTGATTCGACTCCCGTCTCTTGCAATGATCGTTCAACTTCACGCGCTCGCGTTAACAAGTCTTTAAAGGTAATTATGTCACTTCGTATAAGTCTTTTTCGAACTCTACGCGAAATCAGTCCGAATACAACATCGATCTGTGCTTCTAGGGGCAAATCATACGGTAACTGGGACATTAACGCACGCACATGACAAACAAAACTTTCGGTTGTTTCTGTGGCATTATAATACTGAAGAATACAAAGATTTAGTGAAAAATTCTTCTTAAATCTGTTCATAAAATACATAAATTAAGTAGGTACATCGTACCAAAGTAAATTGAATAATAATTTCGACGAGCAGTCCAAAGTTCGTCAGTAATTTAAATAAAAGTTGAGGAGAACGAGTACATTTATACATTTTAGTAGGTAGCTGCATAGAGCGATATTAAGCTTTAATATTTACATTTAATTTTGCGGAGCAGAAAGACCTTGCATTGCGCTGTTTACTTTCCTCACGCGTAATTAAAAAAGCTTATTGAAACAAGGGGTCCACGATCTTTTAACCAAAACATAACGTGCGAACTTGCGTTCGAAAATACAGCTGCACTTCATATTGCATGTACATACATAATGTACAATATACAGTTCCTAGTGGGTCCAAAGGAATCCAATTACTATAAAATAGCAAAAATTGTACAGCTGAACCATCGAGAAGTGGTGTTTGACTGTTTCACTTGCGGTACAGATAATAAATAAACAAGAACAGCATTCGGCTAGAAGAGGATGTCACTCACGCTGGAGAGAAATATCCAAATTTACAAGAAGTTGGTCATTAGGAACACACTATTTACTCCTACATTATGTTTTTATTATTCTGTTTATTTAGTCACCACTATATTGATTATGGAAATTACAGCCGGGTCAGTTCTTGGCTCGAAGAAGAGCTGAACTTAAATGATTAAATCTGTAGGCATTAAAATCTTAAGTTTTAAGGTTTTCAGGCTAGCATTGCTATCATCTACATTTGTGAAATTGGCAATTCATTAAAATAAGAGATGTAATTTCAAAATGCCTTTTGTCCATGTTTCGTTTTCAATGGTAGTTGATATCTTCAAGTCTCGTCCGATCTTGACCATGAACTTTACGGTAAACAGTAGACTGATTTTGCTAATTTATAAATTACAATAAAGGTAAACGTATTGTTTTAATGATTAGCCAGAAAATGAATTAAAATTACCCTTAAGGGATGAAAGGAGGTTATTACGTTTGTAATTGTAATTTTAATTTCTGGTCGGACTTACTTGAAACCTGGTTCTAATTCCCATTGAAACAATTGAACAAATGCGTATTTTCGCAATTTTTAAAAATCAACCCTTAAGGGTTATGTTTGTATGGGGAACATTTTATTTGTGGTTTATACTTGAAATTTGTTATTTATGCTCTTTAATATACTTAATCAAACATCTATTTAATTTACTTATTAAAATTTAGATAGCATATACCAATTCTCCAATAAAATCAATCTCATTGATCTCCATTTGTAGTAATTTCAACGTCTATTACTAAAAAGTTCAGAAAAATAGTCAACATTATTTTCCTACTCAAATTATAATTAAAATGGAAGCAGGCATATAGAGAAAATAGTTGTCTCAAAATAATTATCTTCCTAGAATAGGCATGTGTACCTACCCTGTCATCTTGTAATTTCATCATCATCATCGTCATCTCCATTATTTTATATATGTTTAGGTAAATGAATTGCTACATTCTTGTAATGTATATAACCAAGAAACGCTGGCGAGACACTCGTAGTTTATTCGAGTAACACAATTATACAACTCGGCCTAAGGGCTGATTTAAGAAAAGACGTCATTTCCTATGTAAATTGTAATCGTGCTGAAAATTAGTCTGGCCTCGACATGTGCTTATCATACGTATAATGTTTCGCGAGTAATTAAGGTTACCTATAATTATAATAAAAAGTACAATTTCCTTTCATACTCATTCAAGCTCAAAGAACCGAGACATTTCTTTCGTTCTAGAGTTTTTGTTAAATCTGAAATGTAAAAAAGTAACGAAATTTTCTGTAGTTGACATTTCATTGTAACAGAAATTTAGTCATGAGACACTTTGAACATTTGCAAAGTAAAATTCAATGTATTATTGAATTAACCTTACCGCATACAGGTAACCTGAAGTTATCTGTAGGTTATTTGTAGATTATCTGTAGTGGGAAAAATTAATTCATTAATGTAGATTGTTAATCAATTGGTATATTGAGATTTTGTCTGGACCAAGTATTCCACGATGTGTTGCTCATAGTCTTTGTTACTGTACCGTGTTACAACTAGCAAATGTCTCGGTTACGTTTACAGAATCCAAAGTTGGTTATGACTTTACCCCCTTACTGAACTAAACTTGTTACCTAGAATTTTCGAACGTAACTTGTATTGTATTTTCTACATTACGAGTAAGCTCAATGTGTGGTGTTGTTGCCACTATTTTTTGAATTAATTCGTGCAGACTGTGGGTGGTATACATACAGGTTAGTGCTTGATATTGTTTCAGAGTTACAATCTTTTTGAATGAACAACTATTTTCGAACTAATATCAAGTGTTTTAATGATTATTGTAAATCTTTAAATGTGTAAGACTATAGGTATTTCAGTGTTGCCAGAATTTTTATTCTCCAGTTTTTTGCCAAAATTTCCCTATATTTTCCCGAAAATTCTTATGCTTTAAACAAAAAAGAATTTATTTGGCGCAATAAAAAGGACAGTTTCTTTAGTTAATTACTCGCAAATTAGAAAGGTTCAAGAAAATTAATTTGGAAAAAAATAGACTTTTTAGTTATTCACAACATTTTATTTTACTTAGTTAAATAGTTAAATCTTTCAACTTCTTTGATTTTTTATTCTTTAAATTTTATAAAAAATCAAATAAGTTAGCTCTAAATTCCCTAGATATGGGGAAATTTCCTCAGGGCTGGCAAGAATCCAAACACCAACTTTATGCATATCACCTAATCTCGATGACGTTAACACAATCACTCAATAATGTTATACTAAATCAGAAGACAAGTATTGTTTATTTCATCAATAAGAAGTTTTTGATAATGAAGTTGTGTGGTAGAGAGTCTACACTGTATTTATTTTAAAAACGTTGTTATTATGTTCAAGAAACGGTTATTAGTCGACGCGATGCGATGCGACGGTTTAAAAACCCCCAGGAAAATCGCTTCACTTCCTTAGCTTTATCAACTACAAATAAACGAGGTCTTTCAAAGACGAAATTTACCACGGGCGGTGCATAATAACTTTAAAGGGATGAAAACAAAGACGATAACGGGAACAAAATTAATAAACTTCCGACAAAGAGACTTCCTTTCTTCCCTCGGTGTTTGTATTGTCCTCGTCGGTAATAAGAATAGTAATAAACATAAACATAACCGGTCGCAAGGGCATGGACGCTAACATGAGCGTCGCGGCGTGGCGGCCGGAATAAACTGTAATAAAGTCTAGACGGCAACCGCAATTTTTGTACTTTCCTATTGGAAGAAAAAGTGCAACAGACAGATATTACACGAATTTAGACATAATTTATTAGTACGTCTGAATATCTTTTTTGACGTGACAACGTCTTATAATTCGATGGAGCCGACTGCACGCACGAAAAAACATGACTCATGCGTCGTTACCTCGCTCTGAGGCGTTCCATTTAAGGCTTGAAGTGCAAGCGAGAGCGCGGAACGAGCGACAAAGAGGCACAATCGGCCTCCGCGTTCGGCAGCGTTCGACATCTGTCTCTCTCCTACTTGAGTGAGCGATGCGTCCGCGTGGACAGCTGCTATACAATAATACATTTCCATTTACCTCCTTCTCTATATCCATACAAAATATCTATCAAACAAATAAAATTAAAATTTTCTTTTGAAAAATGAAACCATTCCATCAGTATTTTCTTATAACGTTGTCACGTTCAACTATCGTCAGTAAACCGACTTTACAGACAACCGATTTTTTCCATTTTCAGTATTGATCATTCATATTTATATTTGATGCAAAATTTTTTCTTCTTCCTGTTTACAGGGTGTTGAAAATAATCTTCTGTTTCCTGTCAGATATTTGCTTTATATGTAGATTGGCTCTAAATTAATTTTTGAGAATAATTCATAAAATAATTGACTAAGTGGATTTAGAAAAGTCAAAAAAGTGTAACATTTGTTTGACGAAAAGCATTTTTTTTAGTATTTTGCTGTAAATTGTCAAGATATTTTTCAAACTATTAAAAAAAATATTTATTCATAACACTCTGTATCTCTTGAATTAGGTATGATATTTTATTAAAGAATGTGTAACTATGTTGCACCTCTAAAATTTGTAGTGCTCTTTCTTCGTCCTACGACTTATTGGTAACTTTGTATACTAAAAGAACAACAGTAGTTAATGAAGTTAAACAACCTCAATAAAATACAATCAACTAGAACACCGTAGTATTCTTTTATAATTAAAACAAAATGAGTCAAAAGCATAAAGAATTTTATTTTGACAGGGATAGAAGATAATAATTTAAATATGTGAATATATGAGGTACTAAATACTGAGTGTATGAAGTAGAAGAACCAATAACAACAGGCAAATAGTTGATGGCAAGGTCTTAAGGCAGTAATCCTATTTAAATCCGGGATTTTCCTTTTGAGAAGTAAGCACATAATCTTAAAAATTGTAATTTAGTCTTCAATGCATATTTCTTCTATTTGTTAATAATTATATTAATAAGACTACAGATGGAAGCAATAACTTAGGCCCATAGACATAGAGAATGGACTGCGCATTTTCTATCTAGCTATAAGGTGACTACAGGCAGAAACGTGTAAGAAAGACAAGGCGATTATGCAGCCAGTCGTTTTCTTTTTTCTAGATTTTGATTAGTCTACGTCAGTCTTGCAGGAACAGAAGAATGAGGTAAAGAAAAAGGGAAAAAGATACCCGAGATAAAAATGTTCAGTCTCTCAGAGTCTCTGAAAGCGAGACTCGAGTCTCCGTCTCTCATCGAGTCTCTCTGGTGTCTCTGAGAGAGACTGTCAAAAAAACTGTTTAGCGTCTATGAACGAGAGACTCGAGTCGCTCATAGAGAGATCCTCATTTCGTATCCAGTCTCTGAAAGAGAGACTCGAATCTCTGAATTAACAATTTTATCGTTCGAGTCTCTCATAGAGAGACTGTGAGATATCCATAAAAATACCTAGGCAATAACTGAGAGACTGTGAGAGACGCTCTCAGAGACGCTGAAAGACTCTGTAAGACTTTGAGAGACTGAAAATTTTTGTCTAGGGTGGGTATTGACTACATGGTCGTTTTCTCTCTTTCTATGCTTAACTCAAAGCAAATGGGTCTAAAAAGCATCATGACTAGTAAAGGTTAAGAAACGCAACGGTCCGCTGCGTGCTGAACTACTGCGCATCAAATTCGGTATTATCAGTTGTTTTTCAGATGCGCACTACCCTACTGCGCTGCGGACCATTCAGCACAACTTAGTGACTGTCTTACGGCTAGCACCATACAGTTTCTACCGTTATATCTAGTCTTCTTGATCTTGAGTATCTAATATTTTAAGTTGTATTTATCCTGGTTCATTTCTTCAGCGATGGCGTCGCATATTTTTCGATTCGGGTAATATTTTAACATCTTGATATCCGTCTAATGGATTGTATTGAAATTGTAAATGGAAAATGCGCTCATCTCATCCTCGACGTATACCGTTCGTTCGCCTGGCTGTTACACTGTCGAAGGAATAAAAATTTGCCGAGCAAATAATGAAATGGATATTGCGGCGGTGCGTCGTCGACCGTAGCAATTTATTTTTCAAGTGGTAGAGCGCAGCCGGAGTCGCGAAATGTGAACCACTCGAATATTTCGTGTTGTCGTATCTTCTGCCATTTTGTTTTTTTTTCTTGTTGTTTTGATGCCGTGCCAGCGTTGTAATTTTTCAAACCTATCGAAAACTACATCACCAACTTTGACGAATACGTTTAATTACACTCAAAAGTGAACAGCTTGTCTATTTCTATAGGTCCTTTCATTTTGCAGGATCAAGACACGGAAGAAAGTTCTTGAAATTTTTAATTTCGCTTAATTGCCAAAAAAACATCCCTTTACATTACTATAAAAGTTACAAATTTTCATACCGAATAAATTTATTAGGAAACTAGATAAAAATTAGAACCTAGTGTCTATAACCTTATAAATTCATAGCACACATTACCTTTTTTTCTATTTTTATATGAATATGTGGGTGAAGGTATTCGTATGATTTTTTCACCTCGTATTTTTAATATTTCCTCATCTTTCCATATTTACTTGTATTCTTGTGCGCATCTTAGATTTTTCATTTTTTGACTTCCTGTTTGCTTATCAATGTGTTTAATTAAATATTCCATCAGCTCTTTTTCTTTCCATAAAAAAAATTTTCTTTCCTTTTTCCATCATTCCATTGAATTTTGTATTCTATTCTTTGAATGTTCTATATATTATCCGTAACTGTTATATATTATTTTAATATTATATTATCATCTGAATTTAACCCTTTTTATTCATACTTTAGTGCTATTTTCGCATCTTTTGGTTTGTCTGGAAGAAGGTACTTCGCTTTCTTTTTAATTTCTTTTCTTTCTTCGTCCCTCCCTTAGACTTCCGATCCATATAGTAATATGCTTCCTACTAATACAATGTCTCAAATATGAATATCATTTTTCTACATCTTTCTTTGAAATTGCCAAATATTATTTTTCCTTGTTATACTGTGCTTAATTTTTCTTGTAAATTTGCAAATGTTTCCTTGGCCTGCCAAATATGTATAACTATTAATATTGTTCTCACTTGATAAAGAATTTTAATCGTAATTAAATATTTCATCTATGCAACTTCAAATTTAAATTGTAAATCTTCTGTTTTTGTTTATATCCCTAAAGGAAATATGTCGTGGGAAACTTCTATTACCAGTATTACAAAGTTTGTATGCCGGGGAGCTTTATTGCGTCAGCTTTATACATGTATACAAGTATACATACATACTTCGTATCGCGAAATAAAAGCTATGAGTAGAATATTTTTCTAAAATTTTTCACGGACTATCGAGCAACGTAAGTGCAATTGCAACTTGGCAAAAAGTCACACCGCAAACATGTTTTCCAAAAGTACGACATTGTAACTTTAAGAGTTTCCACTTTGCAGTTTGCTTGGTCGGCTGCGGAATATTCCTCGACTTGAGTTCGCGTGATATTTATTTTTAGAAGCTTTTAAAAGTGACACTTTCTTTTTATGGGCAAGGTGGAGATATATCAAGAAGATTTTGTGATTTACGGGCGCATAAAGAGTAAGGGTGAGTTTATGGTCTTTCGGGAGAAACCGGGACGCCCGAGGGAGAGGGTGGTGTGCTGGAAAGCGGCCGCCCTTTAGGTCATCATTCCGCTCGGCCAGGAAAATTCTCAATTTCCGAGTTTTGTATCGTTTCATTTATTTTCCGATGTGGCAGTTATATTGTTGCTTCCCCCATATTATCAAGGAAAAAAAAGGAGATCCAGAGATGAGTTCAACTTTTTAAGAGCCGCATAAAAATAGTATCGTGGCCGAAACCGTGTAGCTACTTGACCAATACATCACACCAGAGGGAGATGGAGAAAGACAAATGCTTCGCTAGCCTTTTGCCGAACCCACTTTGCAAGTATAATGAGATTGTAGTTCTGCTGATGTATTACTAAATTTAGACATCTGCTTAGAATATCTCCCTCTATCTATCTCTCTTCCTTCAAATCCTAGCCAACAACTTTATCAATTGACAAGCACAAATAATCCGTCTCTCTGAAAACACACAGAAAACAATCTTAATCCACTTGTCTCAATGAATTACTCTGCAGACATAAATTAATTTTATAAATTTATTTCCTTGAATTAAGCACATTTGTAAGTTTATAGTTTGGACAAATAAGTCACTTTCTTGTATACTTCTATATTTGAAACAATTTCTGTTATTTAAAAGCTTGCAATAATTCAAATTAGTTATTCTCTACCGATTAGGTAAATAACTTTAGGATCATACAGTTTATCAAGTTTCACACAAGGCAAAAATGGGGAAATCGTTTTTAAACAATAATGATTCCAAAAATCCCTTTTCTTGTGACTATATGACTCCTTGGTGGTATTAATCTTAAGACAATCGGAAAAGTTTGTCGTCAAAAAAATTATTGTAATTATTATTTAATGTTTATTACGGTGGCATGTGATAGTAAATCCATGTTGGTCGACAATATGACATTAATAATCTTTAAATTATTTTTCTTTTGTCTTTTAGAAATAATCAGCCAAAATTTTTGTAGGTTCGGATTTACTATCAAACATTGCTTCTTGTCAAATTTCACCATTCTAAATCAACGGAAAATACATAAACTCTGAGTCATTTAAAGTGGCGGCTGAAGTAATACAATTTCTAGAAGATTTGTAATTTTATTTTGTCGAATGTCTAGCATCCGCAGAAATAAGGAGCACGGCCGGAATTTTATTTAGTAACAGTGTTAAGGGACAATAAATCTAATTGAGTTTATCTTTGCATCTCAAGTTCAACAAAAACGTAGTAGTGGAATTCATTTGAATACACCCTTCTAAAAGTTTTCAAACTATTTTGAGCTTTCTAGACACAGGTGCATAACATATGAGTTTCGTTTGAATTGTGGCCGCGCATACCTGGCCGCTATATCATGTTTAAATATTTCTATATATATTTCTATTTTTATTATTCTTGTTTGTAAATATCTTTCAAACTTTCTGTTAAAATTGTGTTGTATTGTTCTGTTATTCTCATTATGTAAATATCTGTCTTAATATTTCTATTTCAAATCTTTTGTGTATGTACCTATCTATTGTGTTCTCTGCAAATAACTTTATTACTTGGACTTTTCTATAATCCCTTTTAACATTTCAACTTCACGTACTAACTGCATGATGTCAATAACTATTGTCCCTTCTTAATTGCTTTTTAATGATAGGTTTCTTCAGCGGTTTAGGGTTAACATTCTATCTGTCTATTTCTTAGTATTTTGTATATTCACATTTCCAGATTTTATTCTCTTCTAATTGGTTCCCTACTTTCATCTAAATGCTTCTAACTCCGCCCTAATAGTTTTCCTAACATTTTCATTTCCAAAACATTAACACTTCCTAATTCGGTATTCTACAGCTCAATTCAATTCATCTGCTAAGTCTTCTAGTTTTATTCTCAGTTCTTTTCACTTCTAATTTCATTGTTCCAGTTTTGTAAATATATTGTTAAGTTGTTAGTCCCGTTTGATTTCATTTGTTTCATTTGTTTCATTGTGTTATTTGACCTTATCTCCCCTAAAGAATGATGCCAATTTACCTGGCTCAGAGTTTAGCTGCCGATTCCCTTGCAAGTGTCAAAATATGTTACATAAATGCGGACGTATCTTTTGATCCCGTTGACTTACACGTTTGATTTTTTCACTGCTTCAAGGGATTGCAGACCTAAGTATATAGTATTAATTTCAACTTGATGCCTCCACGTGTTCCTGACAAAAAGGGTTATGACAGATAGACAGACAATCGGTCGGACAATAAAGTAATCATAAAAAGATTCATTTTATCCTTTTTGGACACGGAACCCTAAAAAACGATGCAACTTTCTACTGCTAACTTGCAAAGCTTCCACCGGTAGATTGACTGCCAATTGCTTCGTACTTGTTCACAATTTACAGATTTTTTGTAAAGATAATGTCAAGATAGACGCAACATAAATTTTTACGGTGATAGAACGTAATAGCGAAATCGTGTAACTGCAACGTTTCGAAATGTAAATGGTCATACTATAAATAAAAATCAGTATTTGTGGACGCTATTCGATTCTCTATTCCGAGCCCGCCATTAATTCGAAAGACATAAAAATATTCCGCTGTGAGAGGAAGTCTCAGTGAGCATCTAATTTATTTGTCACTTGAAAAATAACTGCGTCTGGCGGCCAATTAACTAAATTAATTATCTACTTAATTACCGACTAGTTTTTACGTTTTTCGTATAAACTTTCACGAGACATTTGACATAACCTGAATATTTTTCTTCCAAAACTTGTATCTTGGACGTTAATTGATGATTCGAATCAGGGAAATATTGCCGCCAAGGATAACCCGCATTAATTACAAACATATTACCCAACACAGTGGGAAAATAAATATTAAATTGCTATTTTTTCTGTATTAAACGTGAAGCGCAGGCTCACAGTAATAAAATTATTAAAGCAGCACAAAGACGAGAGTTTTTTCAGGGCAAAATTATTTCCGCAGCTACAGATTTTCAGTCCATCCAATGTATAACTGGTAGGATATTATTTGGATTATGTTTTCAGCTGCTCTAGATATGCAGAAATGTTCAATGCAGAAGTTATTGGGTCTGAAGAAGAGCACACAATGGTGTGTGATCATGATCATATGTCAAGATCAAGTGCATTTTTAAAATTACCTTGGAGTTGTTATCAAAATCGCGGTAGGTATCACCATTGTGTGTGTTTCTTTTTACACCCAATAATTCCCTAAAGAATATTTCTATGTAAACTATGAGTCAACTAAAGTGGCGATTTATGCAATAAAACTGCCAATAATAGACCGCCTTTGCTCATGCCTAAGTGCAATTACAACTTTGTGGCACCATTCAAACGAAACACGTTTTTATATTCTGTTATGTACCTGTGCCTACAAAGGTCAAAATGGTTTGAAAACTTAAAAGGGTGTATTCATACGAATTCCGCTACTCTGCGGATGTTAGCCGTTTAACAAAATAAGCTTATAAATCTTCTGGAAGTTGTGTTACTTCAGCCGTCAGTTTAGATGGCTCAGAGTTTATCTGGAAAACCCTTTGGCGATGTAAGCCTAAAACTCAGTGAGGTAAAACGAAATGGGGTCACTATCTGCTTAGAAATTAATGTACGAGGGTGGATTGATAAGTTTCCGGCCTGACCAAGAAAAACAAGGTTTTTAAAAATTTTTTTTTTTTATTTCTCAACATAATCTCCTCCAAGGCTGATACATTTCTCATAGCGGTGTTCCAGTCTATTAATGCCATCTCTATAGACTGATTCGTCAAGCTCCTCAAAATAACCATTTACAGCTTCGATTACTTCTTCATTGTCCGCAAATCTCTTACCGCCAAGCCATTTTTTGAGATTAGGGAACAGAAAATAGTCACTCGGGGCTAGGTCTGGAGAGTAAGGAGGGTGCGGCATCAATTCAAACTTTAGATCGTTGATTTTAGCCGTCGCAACGATTGACGTGTGCGCTGGTGCGTTATCGTGATGAAACAAGATTTTTTTCTTCGCCAGATGAGGTCGTTTAATTTTCACCTCGTGGCTCAAACGTTGCAATAAGTCTGCGTAGTATTGACCAGTGATAGTATTACCCTTTGCAAGGTAATCAATGTATATAATACCTCTTGCATCCCAAAAAACAGTAGCCATAACCTTGTTCGCCGAAAAAATTGTTTTTGCCTTCTTTGGAGTTGGTTCCCCTGGTCCAATCCACTGTTTAGACTGTTCTTTGGTTTCAGGAGTGTAGTGGTGGACCCACGTTTCGTCAACGGTTACGAATCGACGCAAAAATTCGCTTGGATTACGCTTATACAATGACAAATTTGCGGTAGAAATGTTTTTTCGAATCAATTTTTGGTCGACTGTTAGCAAACGCGGCACCCATCTTGCACAGAGCTTTTCCATATGCAAATGTTGGTGCAAAATATGTTGCACACGTTCATATGACATCTTACAGGTCTCAGCTATCTCACGCACTTTCAATCTGCGGTCTCCCAGCACTATTTGATGAATTTTTTCGATCATATCTGGAGTTGTGACCTCAACGGGGCGTCCTGAGCGAGGCCCATCAGAGGTGCTCACACGACCCTTTTTAAACTCGGAAACCCACTGCTTAACGGTTGAATATGACGGGGAGGATGTCCCCAGTGTTGAGTCCATCTCTTTTTTAATTTCCTTCGGCGTTAACCCCTTCAAATAAAAGTATTTGATGACAGCACGATTTTCCTGCTTTTCCATTTTTACGAAAACCACAGAGGCGTCTTGTTCAGCGTGCTGTCAAACCTACACTAGCAAGGAGATCGGGCTGAAACTATAGCTACAAGCTATCCAAGGATGGTACTATAGAATGTCACCTCAAGGTAGGCCTAGTGGCGTCATCTCTTGGTTAGGCCGGAAACTTATCAATCCACCCTCGTATTCTTATCATTTTATGAAAAATTAATAATATATAGATGCACTGACTGATAAACAAAAATAACTCCAAAGCTTAAATTGCCTTTTATACAGTACTTACTGAACATATTTTAGCTTTATTTGAGATTTCATTAAAAAGGACCTTTCGAAATGCAGAGGCTCCCCGAACCAGAAGCCCCGGAGGGTTTCCACTCTTCCCCTCACCCCCTTAGTTCAACACTGTCTATCGATATAGACAATTCATAGCTCAGAAACCTTTTTCTTTTACCTCGTACCCATGAGTACTTTTGATTAGAAAGTCATAAAGAGAGCATAAAAACTGTCACACTCCCATTAGTCCAAAGTTCCCGAGATAGGTAAACACGTTCAGTTTCTCCGAATCTCTGAAAGAGAGACTCGAGTATCCGTCTCTCATCGAGTATCTCTGGTGTCGCTGAGAGAGACTGTCGAGAGACTGTCAAAAAACTGTTTAGCGTCTCTGAACGAGAGACTCGAGTTGCTCATAGAGAGATCCTCATTTCGTATCCAGTCTCTGAACGAGAAACTCGAATCTCTGAAATAACAATTTTATCGTTCGAGTCTTTCATACAGAGACTGTGAAAGATCCAGAAAAACACCTAGGCAATAACTGAGACACTGTGAAAGACCATTAGAGACGCTCTCAGAGACGCTACAAGACTGAAAAAATCTGAGACTGAAAATTTTTGTCTAGGGTTGATTTGATCGCAATCAGTCTTCTATAAAGATTTTATGGTGTCATTTTACCAAATTCATCGAATGTATTAGAAGAGTCGAAAATCGCAACGAAATCGCAATTTGCAGACAAAACTTTGGATTTACGAATTTTCTTAATGAAATAAAAAGTTTGTGTACATTAAAAAACCTTTTTTGCAAAAAAGTAACTAAACGATTACATTATAAATTTTGTGCCTGTCGAGGTAATTGTATCGTCACATTTCCCCTTGTGTTTCTTTGTTTCCTTCTCCGTAACAATTGGTCGAAATTTAAACGTAGAAATAAAAGCCTACCTTCATTTTATAACTTTTTCTCGACAGGTAATTTGTATGTGGTTCCTTTATTCAACGAAGCCCGTACTAAAAGCGAGAGCCATTTTGTCTTTGTCTCTCTCTCTTTCTCTCGTTCAGTTTTGCTCATTTTATGATGAATTTTTTTTTGTTTTCTTTTTTTTTGCATCTAAATTTTTCAAAAAGCCAGTCCTCGTCTCATTTTTTAGAAGAGGCTGTATAAAAGCCTTTCCGTTATGCATACGCGAAAATGCCCTCTATGCAGTTATACACACAGCTGCATGTTAAATATGTAGACGTATTTGTATGAGTATATAGACAGATGCACCATCTGTATGTGTGCTTTATCCGCCTATAAACTCCAGGAACTGTACATAATTGTGTTTAAAGAGTAATTAAATTGTGGGATTAAAACCTGCATTTTCTAAATATTCAACCGGCAATCAGATAGCAGTAACAGATTAATGATTCGTCATTTTTTCCTAATTCAGGGAAAATTCTTAATATATTTGGAATAAGTTGTAAAAGTAATTGCGTCTGTAAGTGATATAAAGAAGTCGCTGTTTTTCGGTATTTAGGAAGTCAGATAATTCAGGATGAAAGGTGCATACAAAACAGAGATAGCACAGGGTCGATTTGTCTTTAACAAAAAGAAATCACTTCTATGTCCTCGAACAGTTAATTCAGAAATTCGAAAAAGATTTTGAAAGGTGTATGTCTGGAGTACACACTGTACGGGTGCGAAACATGGACGGTGTGCTCGCCGGAAAAGGTTAGAAGCATTCGAAATGTGGTATTACATTCGAATGACTAGGATACCGTAGATAGAGAAGGTTAGGGAGAAGAATAGAGAGAAATAGGCGAGATGGGTTGGCAGAATCCCTTCTCAGGCATAAAGAGCTAGTTGGAGACATATTAGAGGCAGAAACAGGAGCTGAGAGGAGTAGAAGTAACCCAAAATTAAATTACTGTTCACAAATAGTTAAAGGTGTGTGACGTTCTAGTTTTAGGCAAATGCGAAGATCAGTCTTAGGATTGACGACCCTATGATGACGATGATGATGATGATGATAAAGGATTATTGAGACAATAATAATAAAATTTTTGTCATCATCATAAGATCGTCAATCCTAAGACTGGTTGGACGCACCTCCACTGTTTCCTACTCTGAGCTATCAAGCTAAAATTTTTGTGGAAATTACTTTTGAACCTGGTAGGGGTCATTTCTCAGTAATTTTTCAACCAATTATGATAAATATGAATTTTCGGCTTCAAATATCCGTATTACGAACTTAAAAATGCGAATTTTCAACAGCTTTCTTAATTACTTGATTGTACATATTGCAACCTTATAGGTTATAGGTGTTAAAAGTATTATTGCATTTATAAATCAACGAATTTATCCTTTGGCCAAGTAAGTGGAATTCTCTGTATCCTGTTGGTGTCATCGTCTCTCCTTGAACGCTCTTCTCATCCCTCTCCCGTTTCTGTTCCTGTGTTGTGTGTGCTAAAACAGTTTTGCCGGAACCCACACTGCTGGTTGTCAGACCGCACCACACACGAGGCAATCTTGTATGATTTATTCCACATTTGCAGTGAAATTAAAGTGTGTACCGGAAACAGAATGGGGACCTGACAAGTCTAACCGAAGGGCGGTCGGGGGCGTTACGTGCTAATGAGCGGTTGGTTTTGGAGATTAAAATGCAAATTGGTTTGGAATAACGATCATAAATGTTTAGGGGGAAATTTTGTGTGAATGATAAAAGGGATTGTAAAGGTGTGCAAAGCGCACGTTCCAAAATAAAGCCTTTGCCGCGAATAAATGAGGAAATGGAAAAGATACTTCAATGTTTATCATTAAATCGTTATTCTGATAAAATTTCATCATCAAAGGGTTGCCATTGCTGGATAAATTAATACCTGAATACGTCGTTTCAATATTATTATATTAAATTTGACTAAAACTGGTACTAATTCCAAATTATACTTTATATAAAATTCTTTCTCTATTAACGTCGAATTAGTCGTGGATGTATGTAAATTGCAACACTACTTTTTTTATGCTCGTTGAAAGTATTTGAATAAAATGTCACCGAATTTTATTCATTGTGTTTCCTTAAATAGTTATTAATATTATTATTATTACTAATTTGTGGTATTAGTACAGTTTTACACATATTTAAATAGCTAAACAAATAAATAAAGTACATGATGATATGACTTATACAGTATGCGAAAGAGTGGACCTTGACATAGGAAATCTCAAAGTGTATACGAATTACCGCTTCGCAGGTGTGGGTCTTCGCATAACATCGGTATGCGCATCGTCCTTCCTGCTTTCAACGAAAGCGACATATTGTAACACCAAGTTCGGCACTTTCGCACTCGGTATATATATTAGAAATTACTCTAATATACAACATTTTCAAATAATTTATCCTNATCTATCGTTTCCGATTAAATGAGATATCCGAGATGAACCCGAAATAATCCAAATCCAAACATTGGAGAAATATATATTCCCGCCCCTATTAAGTAGATTGCATAGAAAAAATTTTCCAAGTCCATTACATTGTCTTTCCTCAATTCCACTCATTTTATATTCTGAAATCAACAAAAGTTTTCCAAAATTTGGCACCTCTTGGGGACCAGATATACTTCTACCTGCAAAATTTGACTAAAAGATCCAGATGGTACTATGGTCATCCAGATGGTCAAACACTATACAAAAATTACCCTTTTCAACTTTACACAAAGGTGTTCGCATTGACTTTCAATATATCCTAGCACATGGGCCATCGATTGAGTCCTTACTCATGAAGTCTTACTACCCTTTTGATTAATTGTTCGAACATTCATACATATGTAGCGATTCATCTTTTTGATTTGTCAATTGTTTGGATGAAGTCATCAGTAGAATATACCCTTGTGATTTTTTATAAATCCTTTATAAATGTGTTCTTCTTTTTCTGTAAACGCATTCCAAGGACTGAATCTCAAAAATACCATTGCGGTTTCGCATTCCTCAACGTTGTTAGGAATTTTTATTTCTTTTCATAATACATATCTACATAAAGAGTATTGAAGGATTTAACTAACATATTATATCAGTAAAGGATTTTCCCTTTCGTACGAACAACCCAAGTGCACAGCCAACAGTCAGTCTCTCGTTCTGTTTGCGACACATTCCACTGTTGTAGGACGTCATGGTCGGTAAGTTACACACGCGTTGTTTTGGACAGGAGAAGCACGGGGCCTGACAGTTTCTACATTTAATTTGCTCAGAAAGCTAATAAACGGCCGCGCCAGTTGTCGCTTTGCCCACTGCTGCTGGCTGCTGCTCTACTACACTACTACTGCTGCTGCAGCGACAACGAACAGCAGCCGTTGTCCATTCTCTTGCTACCCTCGTCCATTCTTTTGTACTCACGGCTTTAACCCCAGCTGAAAACGTGCCAAGCGACCGGAGAACGGGAACCGTTTCTTTTAATAAACCTTCATTCGTCTCGGATTTTGGCAACTCAACGTCCTAGTTTTCAAAATGTTTATGATATTAATAACGGACGTTGCAGACAAAACACCCTAAACATTTTGACACTAAAAGAATAAAAGTACGTGAAATATGAACAATTCAACTCATACCTCAAACATTTTGATAAAGAATCCGGCATGTTGCATCAGCTAAGACGTCATCTTCAAGAAAAACAAAAGTACTACTTTGTAACGAATTTAAACGGTTATTTTGTACACATAATTTATTTTACACAATAACACTAACTAGATATTTAACTTCTACGTATATATCTAACAGTACATTTGTAAATAGTTATTCTTCCGATCCTGAGTTTATATCACCCTGTATTTCTCTTTTTATTCGCACTATTATGTTACTTGTTCATATATTGACAACCTGTTTACCAATCAGCAGTTTATATTGTCGTCGAACTATGTTGTTAGTGCCTTTTTGGAATACTCTCGAAATTATTTTGTTCCGCAGTCATGTATGTGTCGTTCAATATATGTTTTATGACCCTGAGTGATTCACCGGCAAAGTGACGGCGTTATCGATCGGCTCTTTTCGGCATTGCCCAATATCACTACATATTCATTCATTTTTCAAATAATTTCCAAAGGGTAAATTTTTCTTACCATTAATATTATTATTATTACTAATTTGTGGTATTAGTACAGTTTTACACATATTTAAATAGCTAAACAAATAAATAAAGTACATGATGATATGACTTATACAGTATGCGAAAGAGTGGACCTTGACATAGGAAATCTCAAAGTGTATACGAATTACCGCTTCGCAGGTGTGGGTCTTCGCATAACATCGGTATGCGCATCGTCCTTCCTGCTTTCAACGAAAGCGACATATTGTAACACCAAGTTAGGCGTCTTGTTCAGCGTGCTGTCAAACCTACACTAGCAAGGAGATCGGGCTGAAACTATAGCTACAAGCTATCCAAGGATGGTACTATAGAATGTCACCTCAAGGTAGGCCTAGTGGCGTCATCTCTTGGTTAGGCCGGAAACTTATCAATCCACCCTCGTATNGACATATTGTAACACCAAGTTCGGCACTTTCGCACTCGGTATATATATTAGAAATTACTCTAATATACAACATTTTCAAATAATTTATCCTAAGAGGTTTTTTTACTCAACCATTCAACTGTTAATTTATTGGGTATTTTTTAAGTGTTTTCTTCTTTTTATTAGTTAAAATGTAAGATTATTAGTAAGATTAATTAATTAATTAGTAGTATTAGAAATTGTCCCAGTTTTTACAACCTCACAGATACAAGACTCATATTTTATACATAAATATTGTATATAACTAAATCGACAGTAGAAGGAAGGATGATGTTACATACGCGCCAGAAAGGCCTAATCTATTGCATACAACCCCTAGTACACAATATATTTATTGTGAATGCATTACTATGTGCCTGGTGTTCGTGCATTATTCAGGGCCTTTTGAAATGGTAGCGCATGAGCTCGTGCATTCGTTCATAATTCGCGTTTCCAGTAATTATGCTGATCTAATAAAATATGTTCATGTTTAGTTATGGAAATGTACGATGCGGCACAGAGGGCGAGAGAGATAGAGAGGGGTGCGACGCGGCAACCGCGTCAGACGAACTCTATTTATTGTTACTAGAGGGCTGCATTATTAGCGCGGAACAGGGCTGTAATGCACGTTATTAGTATTCGGGTGCGGCAGGGAGGCGGCGACGGGGTTGACAAGGTTGCACTGTTATAACTGCGACAATGTAGCAGGTTAGAATAATTACGCGGCATGTCAATATTCTATTATGAAATTTAATTATAATAAATATATTGTGTAATAGCTTTTAGGAAATAATGATCGGTGGTTTTTGAACTTAATATGGAATTGGTTGGCATTGCTGAAAATTCCGAATAGTAACACTATTCAAATAGGTGACAAAGCTTTATATAACTAAAACTTTGTTGATCTATTTCAGTAAAAATCTAAAATAAAAAAAAATATTTTCCTAAATTGTGCTTTTGGTTTTCCTATTTTAAAGCCCTTACAAGTCAACCTTTTTAATGTTAACATGACTTTATTAAAGACCACATGATTTAAAAACAGTTCAATGTGTCCAATTTGTAAGTACTCATTGAAAAACTACCTACTAGAAGTATATCAATAGATTATGATATTATAAAATACGAAAATATAGCAAGAAGCTTGCATACAAAAGCAAGACTTAACTTAATTGATCACTTAAAAAAATCCAGAAGCCACAAGCTTCCTCTTGACCGTCGCCACAAAGAGTGAATTTCTGATTATAATGTTCCTTAGGGTTTAAATAGCTAAATATATAATTCATATCCCTGTAGATACCCATATTTCTGGTCTGTCATTTCGTAGAATTTCTTTTGAAAGGGAAGATGCCATAAGCAATAGTGGCTAGGCGCAAATTGAAGGTGGGGTCAATCTATAGCCCACGGTGATATACTAGGTGTGCTAGAATATCCATACATATCATGGAAATGTAGCCTTTGACCACCTAGATGTCCACGGTTCTATTAATATCTGTAAGGGTAGATTCACATCACTATAAGGTCAGTTTTGGCTATAGATGACCACAAGAGCCATAACAATTTTTAATAATTATCGTTTTGAAAACTTTGTTATGTTGGTATCATTATTGAAAACGTTGTTGATAAAATCCTCATCACTAGTGAGCCAGTATTAAGACGTAATGCCCAAAAATTACGATGACTTCCCATAAAATCTATCGTTTCCGATTAAATGAGATATCCGAGATGAACCCGAAATAATCCAAATCCAAACATTGGAGAAATATATATTCCCGCCCCTATTAAGTAGATTGCATAGAAAAAATTTTCCAAGTCCATTACATTGTCTTTCCTCAATTCCACTCATTTTATATTCTGAAATCAACAAAAGTTTTCCAAAATTTGGCACCTCTTGGGGACCAGATATACTTCTACCTGCAAAATTTGACTAAAAGATCCAGATGGTACTATGGTCATCCAGATGGTCAAACACTATACAAAAATTACCCTTTTCAACTTTACACAAAGGTGTTCGCATTGACTTTCAATATATCCTAGCACATGGGCCATCGATTGAGTCCTTACTCATGAAGTCTTACTACCCTTTTGATTAATTGTTCGAACATTCATACATATGTAGCGATTCATCTTTTTGATTTGTCAATTGTTTGGATGAAGTCATCAGTAGAATATACCCTTGTGATTTTTTATAAATCCTTTATAAATGTGTTCTTCTTTTTCTGTAAACGCATTCCAAGGACTGAATCTCAAAAATACCATTGCGGTTTCGCATTCCTCAACGTTGTTAGGAATTTTTATTTCTTTTCATAATACATATCTACATAAAGAGTATTGAAGGATTTAACTAACATATTATATCAGTAAAGGATTTTCCCTTTCGTACGAACAACCCAAGTGCACAGCCAACAGTCAGTCTCTCGTTCTGTTTGCGACACATTCCACTGTTGTAGGACGTCATGGTCGGTAAGTTACACACGCGTTGTTTTGGACAGGAGAAGCACGGGGCCTGACAGTTTCTACATTTAATTTGCTCAGAAAGCTAATAAACGGCCGCGCCAGTTGTCGCTTTGCCCACTGCTGCTGGCTGCTGCTCTACTACACTACTACTGCTGCTGCAGCGACAACGAACAGCAGCCGTTGTCCATTCTCTTGCTACCCTCGTCCATTCTTTTGTACTCACGGCTTTAACCCCAGCTGAAAACGTGCCAAGCGACCGGAGAACGGGAACCGTTTCTTTTAATAAACCTTCATTCGTCTCGGATTTTGGCAACTCAACGTCCTAGTTTTCAAAATGTTTATGATATTAATAACGGACGTTGCAGACAAAACACCCTAAACATTTTGACACTAAAAGAATAAAAGTACGTGAAATATGAACAATTCAACTCATACCTCAAACATTTTGATAAAGAATCCGGCATGTTGCATCAGCTAAGACGTCATCTTCAAGAAAAACAAAAGTACTACTTTGTAACGAATTTAAACGGTTATTTTGTACACATAATTTATTTTACACAATAACACTAACTAGATATTTAACTTCTACGTATATATCTAACAGTACATTTGTAAATAGTTATTCTTCCGATCCTGAGTTTATATCACCCTGTATTTCTCTTTTTATTCGCACTATTATGTTACTTGTTCATATATTGACAACCTGTTTACCAATCAGCAGTTTATATTGTCGTCGAACTATGTTGTTAGTGCCTTTTTGGAATACTCTCGAAATTATTTTGTTCCGCAGTCATGTATGTGTCGTTCAATATATGTTTTATGACCCTGAGTGATTCACCGGCAAAGTGACGGCGTTATCGATCGGCTCTTTTCGGCATTGCCCAATATCACTACATATTCATTCATTTTTCAAATAATTTCCAAAGGGTAAATTTTTCTTACCATCTACCACATCCCTACCAGTTGCCATTACATCATTAATATTACTATTATCTTAAACATTTATTTAATTTATTGAATTTATTGTGAAATAAAAGAAAGCATTTTTACATTTTGTTTTGTAATTTCAAATTAAAAATTTGGTGCTTTTAGTTCAATTAATTATATTAACAGATTACGGCTTCGTATAATTAAAAGGAAAATCATTAGGTGTTTTCTATCTGATTAATGTATTTTTTCTAATTCTAAACGAGCTGCTATCAGTATTGATCGTCACTTAACAAATCAAAATCTAAATCCTGTTCGCAAATTGCACTTTAACTAAAGCCGCCCGCGCTTGCACAAGCTTAAGGGATTATTCCATATCGGCGGTTCAGTATTTAATAAACCTCCCCCACAGAAGGGGAGCCGCGAGATATAACATCCATGCAGTGCTACACTTTCTCTCTTCTTCCAATGAATGTATTTACTAAAAGATATACGACAGGAATTTATTTTATAGAATTAGGTAAATAAAAAGTTTACAGGACACCAATCTCCATCTCGCCGTTCATACTAAAAACAAAACACGATCACGTTTGGCAATAGCAATCATTTTAATTATTCCCGATTTCCCCATAAGTTGGCAATATCATCATCATCATAAGGTCGCCAATCCTAAGACTGGTTGAACACGTACCTCCACTCTTTCCTAATCCTGAGCTAAACTTTCCCTAAAACTAGAACAACCCACTATTTGCGAACAGTAATCTAATCTATGCTCGCGAACGGTTAATTTAGAAATTCGAAAAAGGTTGTTAAAGGTGTATGTTTGGAGCACGGCGTTGTATGGGTGCTAAACATGGACAGTGGGCAGGGCCGAAAAGAAAAGGTTAGAAACGTTCGAAATGTGGTGTTATAAGCGGATGATGAGGATAACGTGGGTAGAAACGGTTAGAAATGAAGAGGTATTAGAAAGAATAGGAGAACAGAGGACTCTATGGAAGATAATAAAACATAGGCGAGATAGGTTGGTAGGACACCTTCTCAGGCATGAAGGTCTAATCAGAGACATATTACAGGCAGAAACAGGAGCTAGGAGGAGTAGAGGGAGACCTAGATTAGCTTACTGTTCGCAAATAGTTAAGAATGTGGGTTGTTCTAGTTTTAGGGAAATGCGAAGTTTAGCTCAGGATAGAAAGGAGTGGAGATACGTGTCCAACCAGTCTTAGGACTGACGACCTTATGATGATGATAATCTAATCTAGGTCTACCTCTATCCCTCCAGTTTCTGTCTCTGACTAGACCTTCATGCAGTTGGCAATAGCAATCATTTTAATTATTCCCTATTTCTGAATATATGTACGTATGTGTATTCATTCGTCGATCAAACTATGCACTATAGCCAAATCGAAACAAATCTTCGTCTAGCTCGTTGACCGTTGCCCGTCTTTGTTCGCGCATGTAGCATTTCAATGCACACGAATTGCAACATTCGGGGCACATGTTCATTTACATTACTCCAAAAAGCGACACAATTCACAAATGTAATTGTTGGAAGCAGCAGAAGTAATGAACTAACTTTTCGTTTTCACTTCCATCATAATCCCAGCGTTTATTACTCGAGAGCAAGCGGCGAATATGGCATCCTATTCCAACTGCTATCAATGTCAACTGCAGCAGTCCTCAAAAAATTATAAAATGAACTTTAACATGAGCTCAACTTACTTTTCATGTAAACGTTTAAGTGAAACGTAATTTACCGTCTACATATTTGCTACAATGTTTTTAAAAGGCAAAATTCCATAAAACTGAATATATTTCAAAATCTTGGCGGTTTTTTTCTGATTCGGTTAATTCGTGATTAATACACCGTAAGTAACTAATTCATGTTCCAAAATCTTGGTTGATTAAACCACAATTAGAATAATGAATCATGCGACACTCTAAAGCAATGGTCTGCAACTGGTGGACCGCGGAATATCAAAAAAGGAATATGATTCTTCTGGACTTCGATAAAAAATTCCAAAAACATCTGAACCCTTCCTAAAATTACTTGCCAACCCCTGACCCTAGAGTTTAAAACATTTATTTTATTCCGATTCTTCCTAAAGTCCAACAAAAAATGCCTGTCAGATGCAGCTCGAGGTAGTCTCTGAAAGCGAGGCTCGAGTCTCCGTCTCTCATCGAGTCTCTCTGGTGTCGCTGAGAGAGACTGTAAAAAAAACTGTTTAGAGGCTCTGAACGAGAGACTCGAGTCGCTCATAGAGAGATCCTGATTTCGTATCCAGTCTCTGAACGAGAGGTTCAAATCTCTGAATTAACAATTTTATCGTTCGAGTCTCTCATACAGAGACTGTGAGAGATCCATAAAAACACCTAGGCAATAACAGAGAAACTGTGAAAGACTGTGAGACGCTCTCAGAGACGCTGATAGACTCTGAAAGACTGAAGAGAGATTGAAAATTTTTGTCTAGGGAGACAGCGAAGTAGAAACAACCAATAACAGGTTGGTTTAAGTTAGGTTACAAAGTTGATTGTACCTACAACATTTGTTTATTAATTGTTTGTAATAATTAACAAATTACATCACATACTATACAAAATTTAAACAAAAATTAGAGAATTTTGTAAAATTAAAAACCACTTTTTGTTGTTGTTTAACTGGTTTTGATGCGTTCCAATGCTTTTAGGATACTTTTAAAGTTTAAATATATTTTTTAACCTTACTATTAAACCAAATGATTATTTAACTAAGGGTTAATTTGCGTTAAACGAATTTTGGCTGCAGTTGCGTTCAGTAACCTGATGGATGCATATCATAATGCTGCAGTTCCATTAGTTTCAGTAATGAAGTCGAAATTTTTAGCAGAGCCAGACGGTCGAATGAACAGACCAAACGTCTATGCCTTCTTTTGTTCGTTAGGCGCGACGGGAACATGTTCTGGCGACTGTGATCGATACTCCCGAAAATAACAGGGATATAAGCGCGCGGGGAGCACCCGTTTCGTTTTCGCGACTACTATGTACATTTACTAGTGTGCGAGTCCTACATTTCGACTGATGAATGTGTTTCCTATTCATTATTCTCGACGTACTGATTCCAATCATCGTTTCTCTAAAGCTGCACCGGAATTCGCATCAATAGACCATTGAAGGGACTCATTTTCGATAAACCCGTACAGCTATTTAATTTCACCATTGTTCAAAAAAAAAGTACGAAGATTGCACTTTCCGATGAACTATCGACACACAATATACGGAGTGTCCCAAGAAAACCATGCATTTGGGTTTCTTATCAGTTTTTTTTGCTGTTTTCTAGAGATCAGGACGAAATCCAAAATTTGGAAAAAGAAGTAGGACTACTAGCAGTGAAAATTTAGGCAATAAATCATAGTTAGATAGGATAAAAGGTTTTTCTTTTTTATAAAACCAATCATCGACGCTTCGCCTTTGTTGTAAAGTTATTAACAAAAAAATCTAGGTACCTTGAAGAAACTTTATGACTAAGGCAAAACATCGGTGGTTACTTTTATACGAAAAAAAAGCTTTTACCCTATCTGGCTTTGATCGTGCCATGTTATGAGGTATTAAATGATAAAAAAAGTCGCTTTCCTTTACTTTTTTATACAAAAAAAACATTGAAAAAGGTCGCTAAACTAAAATACGTATTCCAAATAATCCTTGTATACTTAAAACGCTGCAGAACAGAAAAGAAAGGCCAGCTAATAAATTCCAACAAAATTATTTGTAATTGAAATTAATTTAGTAGTCACATTCCGTCACTTCTCTACACAAGATCATGATAAATGACATTGTACCTCTTTGATTTGTTAGGGCCATTAATCATTATAATAAAGCATTTTTAAATTAAGATTAAGCAATGAAGTATCTAACTCTCACAACTGAAATTATTATCTCAAATGAACAAGAAGATGTTTTATTTGTTTTTAAAGCAAATAGTTAAACCTTGTTTAAAATGACTGTGGACGTGCAAGTCTGTTATTATGAACATTATTTTAAAGGATTTTTTTAAAGTCATCATCATATGCTTGCCACATAGAATAGCTTAACATGGGCGCCGTCATTTAAAATGTCCAAATTTCACACAATGTAAAAACTATTATGCAGAATTTAATGATCTGCTAATACTTAAGGTTGATCATCATCATCATCATAAGGTCATCAGTCCTAAGACTGGTTGGACACGTACCTCCACTCTTTCCTATCCTGAGCTAAACTTCGCATTTCCCTAAAACTAGAACAGCCCACATCCTTAACTATTTGCGAAGAGTAATCTAATCTAGGTCTACCTCTACCCCTCCTAACTCCTGTTTCTGTCTCTAATATGTCTCTGACTAGACCTAAGAAAATAAAAAGCAAACAAAGAAACGTTCAATTTTTATGCATCATGGATAAGTTGGATATTTACACCCAACAAAATCAATAACTGAGTGAATGGATGAAGTACCGAGCGGCATGGCTTAGAAGTTTAGACCATTGCTTAGCATTCGGGATGACGCCGGTTCAATTCCAGGTCCGTCTGCCTTGATCCAAGTTTCTCTGTGGTTTTCTTGGATCACATAGATAAATGCTGGGCCAGTAATATTCCACAGATAATCATTCATTCTCTTCTATCTTCATTTCGTCCGTCTCATCTTTCTCACCCGAACCACCACCCACCCATTCCCACGATTCCTGAAAGGAGGCTGAAGAGTGCCTTCCGCCCTATCTTCTGGCGTCTGCCCGCCCACCAGCATTAGCGGCTGGTTGGAATGAAACACCCAAGTTTTTTTTTTTTTATGAAGCTCGTTACATATGCTAGCGAAACGTTAGGAAGCGATTCCAATCGACGACAGCCTTTAGACCCGAATCAGGACATCACCAATTGGCCACAAAAGCTTCACCAATTTGTCATTATTACTGTTTCCATCCATTCAACTTTAAAATTGAAACACGTTATCGAACGCAAACTTTTTTTGAGCTCCCGTTTGTAAACCCGTTTGAGACGCTTCTGATAATTGGCCAGTTAATGAAAAGGCAAAGTAGAGAAACAATGTAACACGGTTGTTCATCGCACATTAAGAAATCATATTGTTCTTCAGCAACGGCAACGGATAATGTGAATTTAACAACTTTAATGTAGACATTGCATGTTGTTCGCCGGCCGCGTCTTCTGCCGCTTTTTCATACATGTAAGTCTAATGCGAGTTTAAATTTTGAAACATCCGGCACTTAAAGTGCAATAAACATCGGCCTCCATACACTTTGAAATCAGATCCGCTCTTCGCCAACTTTTACTCCGTAGCACTTACTAAAACTCAAAGTACATAAATACGATCTAATAAAAATATAATAAATTCGCAGTTAGGTGTAATCCTGACATCGTTAATAACTGACTCACGAAAGAAAAATTGTGTCTAATTGATTTTTGATGGCCGGAAGTAACGCTTAAACTTCACACTTACATAAAGTAGTACTTTTCTTCAAATTTTAGTTGATAAAGTATTAAAGGTGAAAACTAATTCATGGAGAAAACGTATGGTGCAATTCACTGCCCGACTGGAAATTAGTTAGCGGATTGGATCCGATGCGGATCAGAATTGCCTGAAGATTGATCAGAAATAAATCAGGCTTCCTGATCCGGGTATGATAAAAAATCGTCACGTCATATATGATCAACATAGGATCCATTTGAAAAATCTATGTCGGATCTGTTTCTATGATCCATGACGGATCCGTTTCTAAAATCCATGACGGATCCGTTTCAAAGATCCATGCTGGACCCATGGACCAGCCAGAAAAAAAATAAATTTCTGTATTATGATCCAGTTCAGAACATCGGATACAATGTTAATTTAAAAATTGTACCGAAATCGTAATAGAATTTCTAGCATTAGATTGTGATAAATTGGTCAAATGTCTGGATTAAGGGATAGGATACTCTACTATGATCAATTTCTGATCAGATGGTAGGATCAACTACTGTGCGCTGATCCATTTCTGATCGGATGACCAGATCAAGGACTGGAGTACGGTACTCTGATCAGATGCCAGTATTACGGAAAATCTGATCCGCATCTGATTATAATCCGGGTTCTCTGAACTAATTTCCAGTCGGGTGTATGTATTTTAGGCAAGTAGAGAATATACCGTAAGAAAACAAAAATAGATTCCATTTACATACTTTCCTTCATAGAAATTTATTGAGGGTAAAGTTCGGTTACGTTAAGGTCTTGAACTTTTTCAAATGGCGAAATAGGTGTTTGATTAATAATATCAATGGGCATTAACACCAAGTTTCAAGTTATTCTGACCGCAAGCAAGCAAGTTCTCTACAAACATTATCAACCCTTTTTACAGTCTTATTAGGGATCGAATTTCAGAATATCCGTCCTTATTCCTTGGATATGTTATCGGAAATGTATGAAATCCGTCATTGTATACAATTCCTAGGAAATGTATATAATTCCTAAAATCGCCCGGAAATGTTTGAAACAAATTATATTAGACACATTTCCTAGGAAATCTATACATTTCCTAAATGGCAGTCGCAAATGTATTGCAGGTATTATTAAATAGGCAGCAGCACAACAGGCTGTTCGGAGATGTACCTATATCCATTGGTGACGTAATTGTTTGGTTAGGAAGATTTATGACAGACTGGAGTTTCTTTAATGCCCCTGCCCGCCGGAGACAGCATTAGTTTTATACATTTCCTAGTACAATATCGGAATTTTACACAATATGTTTGTATTAAATAATCTTTGAAACAATATTTTGTACATTTCCGGTAACATGTACATCTAAAGCGAACCTCTGTGTCCAGTTTCATCTATCAAGGGCCAAGGGTTTAGCCTGAGGGGTGGTTAGTCAATATTAGGATAGAACTTAAAAATTTCGACTCAGCCTGTACTTATTTCTTTCTTCCGGGATAAACAATAAGGATGCCGGGAATTAACGCTAGTTATTTTTCTCGGCTGAATTTCAATTCCAAAACGTTGTAATGAATTATTACATTACCTGACGTCATGCCTCATGCTTAATTGAGAAAATTGAAATTATTGTCCACTTATTTTCTCATAACTTGAAATACTCGCATCCCATGATTAAGGATAATAATTATAACGTTCTTTAATATGTACGTATGTATGCGCATTGCCGGAGTTGTATTATGTAGTTAATAAAGTAAATGCTAATGTACAGATTTATCCTTTAGAATTCCATTAATACGGTCTGATGAAGCAATAACGCGATTCGTCGTCCCAGTAGGGGTCGTATTGAAAGATGGAATATACAATATTTAATATAATCGCTCCCACATTCGATATTTTCAGAAATAACCATTCGAATATATAAATACGCCGTTTGTTTTTCCATTCCAATTGTTAATGGGAATCATTCGTTAAATGTTGTTTTCGCTTAGGCAAAACAACTTAATGAGCAGGATGACAAATGACCCGGAGAAGTCATAAAAATGGAAATAAACTACCCGGCGTCAGTTCTTTTTTTAATAACTTTCGTAGAATATTCGGCAACGCAGCGGGACGGCCAAGTCATTATCTCAACACACCTGTTTCCAAACCACTCAATAAATTTCGCTCTTTTTTTATTGCTCATTCGATAGCATCTTTGTAATAAAAATATCAAATCTAAACTACAAATTGATATTACTCTTTATTTATTTTACTAAGCGTTAATTATCAAAATTTTGGACATGTAGTTAAACCGAAGTCTATTT
>NW_020442466.1:2728334-2732950 GCF_000699045.2 Agrilus planipennis
AAATATTTTCATATAGCTAATACAGGCATAGTTAACACTAAATCTATAAAAAGTAAATTGTAATAAATTAAATATTTAGTTTTTGGCGTAGTTTAAGTTATATCGTATGCTTTGTTACAATGATGGCGTACTTAGGGTTGGTTTAGTGAATTTAAGCTTCATGCTGCAGCATGAAACCGTTGAATTTGTAGATACACACTTTTGGTCTAATTGGCCAAACTTTGGACGAATGTTTGCGTAAGTGCGTTGATTTCGGCCTGTAACCTTCTGGTCTGTTCTTTATTAATTAACAATTACATATCAAGGGGAGTATTGTGTGATATGATCAGAAATCAATATGTTATTTGAATTTGAAATCGCCCATTTGTTCTGTCAGTTCCCTCTGAATTTTCCTCATGAACTTTCTAATTGAAATTCAACTTCACTTCTCGTTTCCTTTTAATTTTTTGATTTATGGAAATCTTAATACCATAACGGTACATCCCTACGTAAAAAACCTTGCAGGTGAAGTATGATTATACGTTTGAGATCAAAAGTCGGTAAATAATACATATTTATAAATGACTTGCGATGATGGTATAGCGTTTCTTTCAAGTTTCAGCTTTTTTCGTTGCATTTACATAAAATAAAATAAAAAATAATAAAGAACGAGAATGTTCGTTTTGCACTTAATGTATGGCCGACGACGATAGCGCGACGCATACGCGTCGACTTTGTGCGCGGCGTGAATTAAAAATAAATACCATTGCGTTGTTGTTGTTTTTGTTGTTGCTGTTGTGTTGCTGAATCTGTTGTTGTGCTCTGTACGTTGTTCCGTCGCAAAGCCACCTGGACAATCGGCGCAACAACGTGTCGTTTGTTTGTTCGCGCGCTATTTTTATTTGTCGTATGCATCTCTCTTGCAGTGTTTCCACAGAACTCAAAAGACGAGAGAAATCTGGAAAGAGTTTGGTTTTTATTAGGGTTTTGTGATCTAGGGACAAACTGGAACCCTGTCTATCTATCTTTCGGACTAAAGTCTACTTAGGATTAAGGAGGTTTGATGATTTCATGAAAATTCGATCACTCATTCAGGAAATATTATATTAATGTGGTTTTGAAGCATAGGGTCGTTAGTACTAAGAATGCTTCGGTCACACATTTCCACTCTTACCTTTCCTAAGCTAATCTTCGCGTTTTCCTAAAAAACTAGACTATCCTATATCTTCAACTATTTGTGAACAGTAATCTTATCTAGGTCTACCTCTACTCCTCACCTAGTTTTTATTGACTTCCATAGCGCTCTCTATTTTCCGACTCCTTTTTTGCAAAATTATTAAGTATAGGAGTCTTGAGATTTTTAATTGAGAAATGATTTTGGAATTACAGATGTTGTTATAGTATTTTGCTGAATTTGATTGACCGAAATGTTTACATAATCCACTAATGGAGCATACAGGCTCATGTCATTGTACCTTGATGTATTCCTTTTTTTTTCTTGTTTTATCCGCTCTTTGCATTGCAGCCAATCTTATGCCAGGTTCCTCTCTTTGTGCTTCTATATTCCCTTCACCCCCATTTCTCCTCCCTTTCGATCCTTATAGAGTGATAAGAAAATATTCATTGTTTCTCTTATTCCATATTCTCTTTCTTTCAATCAATGTAGAGCCCATGAGACCAATCTCCACCTCATTTCCATTTTCTCCGTCCTTTGTTATTATTTTATTAATGTCCTCCTTATCAATCTTTCCTACCAAATTATCTCTTTTTCTATATTAATCCTATTGTCAATGTTCCTCAGCTTCGATTTGGCTTTTATTATGTTTTCTTTTTTCTCTCATTTCTTCATTCCACCTCTATCATTTTCTTCTCGTTGTTGACCCATATTCTTTTAGTTTTGTCTTGAATCTACAAACAGTTTTTCTGTGTCTATATTTCTAGCATTTTTGTGAGCTTTAATTCCTGTAATTATCATATTATTCTTTTTCTTCTTTCTTTCTTCATTCTCCATCATTTCTTCTTCTAGATATTACCTTCTTTTTTATTTTCGTTTCCTTTCCCAAAATTTCCAGCGGTTATTCATATTCTCTGTACCATTTGCCTTACCTTCTAAAGCGTCGACATCTTTTATCATACTTCTCCCATTTACTATCTAATTCTTTTAATTTATTCTTGAACTCGTTATCTTCTTTTTCTGGTTTTCCATTTCCTTAAAGATTAACTTAAGCTTTTCCATCCAAGTCATGATAAGCTACCTCTTCTAATATTACGTCTTTTTATTTACTCGTTAATACAGTTGACAAAGCTAACATAGCTAATTCTTCCTAATCCTTTTCTCTCGACATCACACATGAAACTATCGAAGTCCCTTAAGGAAATAAAGGATATTATACAGTATTAAATAGTAAATTTTCATTTAGTTAATTGTCTATGGAATACAGTGCATTTCGGTTTTTCGGTTCTCGAGTTTGTTTAGAAACGTTGCCAATGTGATAATATATATTTTTAACTGTAGTTTAGAATAGTTTTGTCCTTAGTAAGAAATTTGTTGAGCCATCGTTTCCACTTTGAGTTCAGTAGCCAGTCTTATTACGACTATCATTTATTTTTCTGCAGTGTCTTGTGTGCATGAACGCTCGGCACAGGCAACCGACGTCACATGAAACCGTTTCATGTCAGCACTCGTATTATTTGCAAGGAAAAGGCACAATAGAACCGAAAGGAGTTTAAAAATGTAAGAATTCACCGTTTCCTTGCTTGCATTCTTATTGTCCTTTATTTCTTCTTTTATTTTCCACGTCCTTTTCCCGAATAATGCTCCTTTTTAATAATTAGGAGGTTCGTTTCTTATTTAAAATTAAACAAATGTTAACAATACTACATATTCGTATAAAAATTTTTGAAACAAGAAAGCTTGGTCTGCCTTCAACGAGTTAACAATTACGTAACTGGAGTTTTTCACGGAATTCCAAATGGTGGCTGTGGTCTCGGCGGTATATAATTTACATACATGTACCCCCACCCCCTAGGGTTGTCAGATCGAATGACCCTATAATCGGGAGAAAAAAAAATTTTTCAAGATTTGGGGTCAAATCAAATTACTTATTATTTTACCATTTTATTTTTTAGCTTGCCACATGTATTTTGTGTTACTTTTCACAGATTTAACCGTTTCACTTTTCCTTATTCACTATTTAAAGAATACTTGAAATTCAAACAATTCTCCTCAAATTAAGTCGAATCAAACTGGTTTTATCAAATCCATGTAGATTCGGTTCCTCTTGTGTAAAGATTGTTCATTTTGTTATTGAACATATTCATTTTCCCTTCTTGGAGGTGATTTAAATTAAATGCTTCTTGTAAAGAACAATAATGATTATACAATTCATATTTATTGACGTCATTAGAAATGTTTAATTTTTCTACTAGATCCAAGAATTCATTCCATGAGGAAAAAGTCTCCTTTTTTTAGTGAAAATTGGGAGAGCCTTTTGTATAAGGAGTTCTCACTGAAATCAAAATTCGAAACTTAAAATTACTGTTTTATAAAATTAAGTTTCTCGGGAGATTTTTTACTTTATCGGGAGTCGGGAGGACATACAAAAAATTTCGGAAGAATCCCGCCAAATCCCGACCATCTGGTAACCCTACCTACACCAGGACGATGAATCATCAAGATAATGACTTTAGGCATATTTTGATCATCACAGAAATAGTTTTCACCGAGTAACTGCAATTATGTACAATAGTACTCACACCTTGTATACATAAACAACATATGCTGATCATAATTCTGTACTTATAATAAGTATATACGAAGAAGTAGATCAATAATCTCTTTTTTTGTTGTTATATGTACATTAATCTGTAGATATTCCTTACTGCTGCTACCACACCATGCTCTGCAATTTATCGTGACAAAATGTAATTATTTTCCTCGGAAAAAAAAGTTGGTCTAGCTTAATATTAGTAGGTGTGTTGCGGATTATCTCATCATTTTCTCAAGCAAGCGACTAACACGCAATGCTTGGTTAAGTAGCGATAAATACTGATTTCGAATGCGGTAATCTTGCTACAACTTTTTTGAAAAATACCTGTTCGGTGGTTGCAGTATTCGCTCACTGCCCCATATATTCTTTCGGATTTTGTTGATGAATAAATCACCTTTTTTTTTGGTTGTTGTTTATTTTGTACAATATAATACACTATGTACACTTNATCTAAAAATACGAACAAAATTAAATATTTACAAAAATTACAACCCTAACAAAATTGATTATGTATATATACAATTATTAATTGAAGCCGCAACAATACCCACTTTTCTTAACGAACGAATCGAAGTTCCTAACATCATTGATTACAATTTTATCGCGAAAACAAATACTATTTCTCCAAAACATTTATGCATAGTTAGTATTAAAGCATAATATATATGAATATTGGTGTAAAAACAGGATCCCTTTTTTACAATGCACAACAAACTTATACTTAAATATAAATAGTTTCGTTATGGAATTTTCACTAGTGTCAAAAAGTTAAAAAGTGAAAAAGTAATTTATCTTCCCAGTTAGTGATATGCATCTAAAAAAAGAAGCAATGAAAGTATTTTACTGTGAAATTAGCATTTTTATATA